>NW_016806331.1:4748968-4797891 GCF_001698545.2 Rhinopithecus bieti
TTTTTTTTTTTTTTTTTTTTTTTTTTTTTTTTTTTTTTTTTTTTTTAGCATATCTAGTGAAGGGCAATGTATTAAACTGTCAGGGGAACCAACTCCAGGTTTTGCTGAAAACAGAGATTAGCATCTATCTTGTGCTTTATCCTTTACAAAGAGCTCCTCTGTGTTCACTCACTTAAACCTTGCTGATGGGGTTCCATATCTCTGAACTGGCTTCCTTTGGGTCTAAAGTGAGGCAAGAACTACATTTGCCCTGTTCTCTGAACAAAACCTGCTGCAGACAAAGGAAAATACTCATGCTTCTCATGTATTAGAATGAGGTCCCTTCCTCTGCTTTTAAGAGGCATCCAGTAGCCAAGAAGGATACATCCTCCTTGTGGCCTAATGAGAACTTGTCACTCCTATGGTACACGGAATCACAATCCTCGTACTACACAGAATAGGAGGACCCAAAGGATCCCTGGTGACCATTTCATTTTCTTTGTCTTCCTCTCATTTTACACAAGAGAGAGCCAAGCCTTAGACAGGATCAGTGGTCCAGCCATAAGTGACAGTATTGCATTTCTACGACAACCAAAGGTATTTCCTATATAGATTGTGGATACTTCTTTTCAGAGGTGGGTGCTAAAATACTAACACTATCTTTCATTTATGATATCTTTATGGTTTATAAAATCTCCTTATTTGAATGTTAAAAAGTAACTAAAATGTATGACAGGTAGCTAGGATTTTAATATAATTTTTCGAATGACAGTATCCAACATAAATTTAGTCATATTGGCATTACATTTAGCCAAGTAAGCGTATTAGTAATGGCATTAATAATCAAATTTTTATTAAGGAAAATTCCCGACTTTTTCTATTGAGAACTAAATAGTGCATGGTAGCGGTAAGTTTTGAAGGCAACTGTGATTATAGCAATGAATACAACTGACATATTTATTGAAATTGATCCTTTTCTCTGTGTGATTAGCACAGTAATTCTAACTTACGCCCCACCCGGGGAATAGACAAGTGGACCTGTGGAAACATGGTCCCTGCTGAGATCAGGGCATTGTTTCATAATGGCAGGAGGAAGTAATAATGTTCCTAACAGGCAAGCAGAAGTGGGTGGAGTCACTAAAATCCTAAGAACACACTGCTTTTCCCATTGTTGGTTTTGACCTTTATGTTCTCTCTGTGATATTTTCTGCTATGTTTTCTAGGCTCTCATTTCAAAATGAACAGTTTGTGAAAAAAAGGAAAATAAACAACAAGCCAAAGGCAACACTTTCCCTGGAACTTAACTGGCCAGGTCACTCTTCCCTCCGGGAATAGTCTCCCTGTGTGCTTTTTGATGCTTCAATTTCATACTTCCAGTTATTATCACGGAAACATCCAGCTATACCCATATTTATTCCACAGAGAAATATAATATTCATACATTATATGACTGAACCCAAAACCCCGTTAATAATTACAAGAGTGATTATAAATAAACATCTCCCTTTCAACTCAGGATTTTAAATTCATGCATTTCACATATCTCCCTCACACCTTTTATTGTGGAAAACTTGATAAATAACAAAAAAGCTACTTTAATCAGGTGTATCTCCAAGGTTTTAGAACATCAATTTGTTTTGTTGGCATCATTGGACAATAGGTCAGGAGGACCATCCCCAAATTCCTAATTACAAAACAAACATGAAAAAAATATTCGTAGTATTCAGTCAGAGGTTAGCAAAAGGGAAAGGAAGAAGAATTTGTGACTCTCCTCAATTCTGACCCCTGCCTTGACCTGAGATTTTATAACGCCACACACAGGATGGACAGTACTTATGGAATGCTTACTTTAAATCAGGTTCTGGGCTAAGCACCAGTTTCCACAGATCATTTCCTTTAGTCCTTGCTGTAACTTGTCAAATAGGTAGTATTACTCTGCCTCCCATATTACAGATGAGGAAATTGAAGCTCAGAGAGATGAAGACCTTTTTGTAAGGTTACAGACCCAATAAATCATTGAGCAGATATTTCAGCCAAGGCCAGTAAATGGTCAGAATCAATCATGAAGCTGATCAACAGTTGATGCTTAACCAAATCAGTACCATAAGACTGAGGTAACATTAGAATGTCACTATCACAATGTTTATATGATTGGCAAGCAAAACCACAGCCTGTGGGCCACGAGTGTGTCCATGTGTTTACATTTTGTCTTTAGTCTTTTCCCCAAGACAACAACAGAGTTAAATAGTGGCAAAAGAGACTGTATGACCCACAAAGCTTAAAATATTTGTTATCTGACCTTTACAAAAGAATCTGTCAGTACCTGGTTTATATTCTTTTCCCTGGGAGGTATTCTAAATTCTCTGCCTCAGCAGTTCAGAGAAGGGGAAAGAGAACTACTGTTTTTCCTACAGAGTAGGAAGATGATCTAGGCCATAAATGTTAATTGCTGGTCTGTGGGTCACTTAAACAGTTCAGGAAAGGGATTCAGAGAGACCTTGAGCTGGATGCAAAAGGAAATACGTTTGTCCCTTTCCAGGTATTTTGAAGATTAGGAGAGGGAAGAGGGTTTAATCTAATCAAATTATGTGATTATATTGATTTACTCCAAACAAATGTAGGGTTCTGGGCTGTCACTAGGCCCAACCAGAGCTATGCGGTGATCCACCTACCAGTTCAGCACATTGAACAGCTTCTTACTGTAAGAATTAAAGAAAATACGCCTTGCAGTTATGATCATAAATCTTTTTCTCTCTGCTTATACTTGAGCTAGCTTAGGTTAAAACACAATGTAAAATATAGGCATGGCAAAGTTTATGCATCTTTTGATTTTTATGCCAGATTTGGGTTCAAATCTTGGCTTCTGTAAAGGCTATTTCAGCTTAGACAATTTACCCTGTCCACACCTCTGATGAGACACAAGTGCTGGGTTCTTGTGCCTTTTGTGTGTAAGGTTCTTGCTGATAGAAAAAGTTTTGGCCAGGCACATTGGCCCACGTCTGTAATCCCAGCACTTAGGGAGGCCAAGGAGTAGAGACCAGCCTGGGCAACACAGTGATAACTGTTCTCTACAAAACATAAAAAAATATTAACCACGTGTGGTGGCACACACCGATAGTCCCATCTCCTCGGTAGGCTGAGGTGAGAAGATCACTTGAGTCTGGGAGGTCAAGGCTGCAGTCAGCCATGATCACACCACTATACTCCAGCCTGGGTGACAGAATGAGACTTTGTCTCAAAAATAAATAAATGAATAAATAAAATAAAATAAAATTGTACAGGAATCCGGCATCTGTATCTTCTAAAAATATATCACACAGTGGGATCTTTTGTGTAAAAGGAGGCCTCAGCTGGAAAGGCTGGAGCTTGACCAAAATTTGTATTTTCTCAACACAAAGTTCTATTTTAAGATACTCTGTAAGACTGCTCATGGAAAGGCCAGGCAAAACCATCCCACACAATTAGAGAGGCCTCAGTGAGGCCATATGTTTTAGGAACGGTCTATGGGTTTATTGTCTGGAACAGAGGGGAAGATGGAGTCTCTGCCAAGGGCATCACCATCCCTGGAATTATTGTAAATTTTTCTTACTCAACTCAGCTGGCTTGTGTTTTGGGCCATTATGGCTAATTTAGGGTTTTCTCCTCTTTTAATACTCAGCTCAGACCTACAAGAGCATGATCCTTGATGGCCTGAATTGGTCTTAGTCACCTACCCACCTACCTGTACTTATATAGTGTTCTGGGTTTAACAGTACATTATAATGAAATATGTTCATGTGTTGCCTCCCATGCAGACTCCCAGCTCCTCTATGCACATTCTCTCTCTCTCTCATCCTAGAACGCACTGCACAGTAACAATCTGAAAACCTTACACAGCATGTCCCACATGCCAGAAACTGTCCTGTGCATCTTTCACATACTATTTTATTCTTACACTATACTCAGGAGATAAACATTCGTATTTTACATTGTAAAATGAAGACACTAAGGCACAGAGTGGTTAAGTAGCTTGCCTAAGATCACACAGCTATTCAATGGCAGAACTTGGAGCAGAGCCAGAAAGTTTAACTCCAGACCCCGCACTCAACCACTAACCTTAACGTGCCTCACAGATTCTCAGTAAATGTTTGTTTGACTGATCTGAACATTATTCAGTACAGATGAATTCATAAAAACATCTGTTCTGGCCTTGAAGGAGAAAGAACAATCTTAATAGTCTTTTAAAGTCTCAGATTCTTAAAAGTTTTCTCAGGACATAGATAAATGAAAATAGGCAAAGATTTCTAAAAAATATCAATAGCTTTGATCTGCACATTACACAAAATTTCATTTCACCACCAAAGGTCTCTTCAGGTACAAAATCTCTTTAAGGACAAATGTGGAATGGCTGTGTTTTAGAAATCAATTGATGTGAAGATATTTACTACATACTTCCATCTAAAACAACAGAAGTTTCTGGATGCAAGGTCAGTTAGCTATTTTTTTCTTTTCTTTTTTTTTTTTTTTTTTTTTTTTTACATCGTTGGCATCAGCTGTAAAGGGTTTGAGTACTAAGTCTGCCAACATCCATTCCCAAAATTGCTCTGATTAAGCAGTCAACATCATTAGAAAATACAACCACTGTTAGTACCTTTATTCAGGCAGAAGGTTTAACACAGGGCAGAATTGTTTTGAAGTTGCTCATAAAAGCTCTGACTATTGAAAGAGAAAGGAAGAAAAAATTATGCCAACACAACTCAGAGGAAGTTATATTACTGAACTTAAATACCCCTGTGTTTACAGAATGACCTCAGTTAGCATGAGGCAGAAGGAAGGAATGAGTCTGTTGTGGTCTGTGAGAATCGTGTTTAATAGAAAGGGGTATGACAGGGACTTAACAGAATCTGATACCTAAGAGTGATTTTGCAGATCTGTGTGGGAAAAAAAAAGATGCATTAAAAAAAATTCACACAAAAAACTCTACATTGAGCTCCCTACCGTACCCACTGAAATGATCATAACGATGATCATGACAATGACATGTAATAATACATAAATAAAATAATAGGACATGCATGCCAGACTGACTTTTGTTTTATATTTTAAAATATATATATTTTAAATATATATTGCCAAATACTATAGCAAAATCAAACACATTATTTAAAAATAGTAGAAGAGTGCAGTGAACTTCTGTCTTATTTGTTCATTCACTCATTCATTTATTTTTGGCAGCCCAGAGATTATTCCCCCTTCTTACAGTGCTTGGATTTCCTGCTGGGAACTTCCCTGTTGCCTCACTTTGAGAAGTCTGGGTGGAATCCCAAGGGGTTCTGCCTGCCCTAACTCCCTCCATGGAACTCAGAGGAGGCTTCTTGGTCAGTCAGTCATCTCAGTGCCCTGCTAGGGACAAGGGGCAGGCATGTGACTAATCTTAAGTTCAACCAAAAAGCTTTCTTTTCTTAGGACTTTGATGCGTATTTCCAAAAAACTGGTGTTAAGTTTACCTGTTTGTTTCTGAGAGGGTGCTCAAGAGGGATTGTCCAGATGCCTGTTTCCTGTCTTGGGCGTGCCGGGTTCTTCACTTCCCTTCAATTCTGTATGCTTTCCTAGCCTCTTCCAACAGTTTCCCCTTTTCTTAAGTGATATCAGCTCTGCTTCAATTGTTTGCCCCCAGTGAATAAGTGCTGGGTACCAGCTAATCAGGAAACCAAGTAAAAATCATGCTGACTAAATTGACCAATCAGGCCATAAGTGAGGACAGAAGCTTGGAAGAGGCCCAGACTGGGGATTCTTGGGAGACTGGGCAAATACTGTTTGGGTGTCAGGTGTGGCAGTGCCAAGAGAGCCAGGTGAAGGTCACCAGGGCTGTGACATTTAGTGAGGCTGACAAAGCCCCAGAAACACAGCATCATGAGTGGCAGTCTCAAAGAATGTTCAAAATAAAGGTTCAGAATAAAGCAACTAGGTCACAGATCACAACATAGCACGCTGGAATATTCTAAAGAAGGATACTGCATTTCTCTTCCCTCTGGCTGTGTGCTCACCTTTCGCATGCACTTGACTGAACAATGAAATTAGGCTTATCGGTTTCATTTTGTTTATAGCTGATTTTACAGCCCTGCTCATCATTAAAACTGTTTGCATCTGAATTCACAGACTCAAAAACTTTCCCAGGAGCCTTATTTTCATAAATTCACTTAGAATGAGCTCATGTTAAGTTTTATATATCATTTTAAAATTCTAAAGTTAAAACCCCAGATAAAATTACATCTTCCATTTAAAACTTTTACTAAAGATAATTTTCCTTAGTCAATACTGCTGGGCCCATGTTACCTCATTTGTTTGGAAACAATTTGTAAGCAAAGAAATAAGCAGGAAGATATTTACTTTTATCTGTCTAGTCATACCTGAATAGGGACTCTCTTGAGAGCCAAATTTCATTCTGTTTCACAGTTTTCCAAGAGAAAAGCAGTAGCAGCAACACAGTGGACACAATCAGGGTGGTGGCCCCACATCGATTCAGCCAAGTACAGAGCTTGCTCAGTCCGTGCACAAAAAGGATGCAGTAGCCCATGCTGGAAAACAGAGTGGAAGGAACAGGATTACTTTGGGGGTGCAATGGCTTCCCCCCCGAATTATCTCCTACAAAACTAACCTTCATATGAAGCTTGTCCTGTGCTAGAGAAACAAACAGAAACTTCCCTGCCTTAGACAACATTAACATGTTTGTTCTCTAAAGCGCTGCACTAGCATGTTTGCTATGTCTTGTCGAAATATTTCTTGCTATTTCTTCAGTGTAGAGAATGATAGAGTCATCTTGCAGGCTCAAAGTGCCCTGGATTTCAGCAGCTGAGGCATCATGAGAAGTCCCACATATAAGCTCTCGGGTCCTGAACGGATCCTCTGACCCAAGCTCCCTCGTGTCACTGTCATTGTATAACCCTATTGGCACTATGTGCCCAAATTTGGAGTCTATGCTGCCACAGGTCACATCACAGCTTTGTAGGGATAGTGTCTGAAAGCTCTGCGTCAGGTCCTGGAAGGGATGCTGGTCACCAAGGAGGACTGTTCTCCGTTTCCAGGGCCAGCTGAAGCCCTTAAACTTTGGAAAATCTACCCACAGGCCGACTCCTGAGCCTCACAACTGGGAGCTCATCACAGACAAGCTGTATTGATATGCCTAGCTTTACCGGTAGGTACAGGGCTCATGTGTTATCTGAGTAGCACTTTGTATATCAGCGTTACATCTCTAAAAGCCTTTGGCTTGGTGCCACGTGGTCCCTCACATCATCTATGTGCCCATAGAGACACTTCCTGCCTGCTACTTGGACATAGAAGAATATAAACTTGCAGTTTGTACCCATTATTGTTGTGTGTATTTTAGTTGAAATCTGACTTTTTTTTTTTTTTTTCAGACAGGGTCTCACTTTGTCTTCCAGGTTGGAGTGCAGTGGTGCGATCATGGCTCACTGAAGCCTCAACCTCCTGGGCTCGAGTGATCCTCCCTTCTCAGCCTCCCCAGTAGTTGGGAATATAGGTGTTCACTACTACACCCAACTAATTTTTGTATTTTTCTGTAGAGATGGGGCTTCGCTATGCTGCCCAGGCTGGTCTCGAACTCTTGGACTAAAGTGATCCACCTGCCTTGGCCTCCCAAAGTACTGGGATTACAGGTGTGATTCTTCCCAAAAATGATAACTGCAAATTATTACAGAATATCTTTAGAAAGAAGCAAGCTTGTGTAAAGGCATCCTATATTAGAAACTATTACTAACAGAAGTATTAATACAGCCCCAAGTAAATGTAGCCCGTATACTTGTTCTCTTTTTTATTCATTCTTTCTCTTATGTGGCTGGCAATATTCTAGGCACTAAACATATTATTTATAATAAAACACTGGCTCCACAATCAGAGAACGCCAGTCTAGTGAATCAGGTTGCTCTAGTTAATAGAAACAACTAAATATTCTCATTCCTAAACACACCTCCCTAAAAACCTTTTTCTCCACCTTCTGTTCTCTGTATCAAGAGCAGAAAAACAACAGAGAAGCATTTGAGGTTTCTGACTTGGGAGAGCCTGGGAATCAAGTTGGAGCTCTAATTTCTTCCTTCAAGTCCCATAAGTCGGTTAGTCCAGCTCCGTAAGTTTAGGGTTCACTGTTCGGCCAAAGAGAGTGACCGTCCTACTCCCCAATGAGGAGGATGATTTGAGCTTAAGGAGACCCATGTTCCCCAAACCCCCACCACAAGCACTGGATTTGACTGCCACAGATATCTTGCAAGAGCCTTGCACTTGTGAGAACCGAGTCTCTAATGTAAAAACAAAAACCCAAACCAAAAACCTCTTCTCACTTCCACAACTCCCTTGTTCAACCTTAAAGGTATGGAGCTTTTCTATAAGTCTTACTTATATGGTACAACTGACCTTGCTGGTGTCATTTGCTGTGCCTGATCACAATGGCTGCTCAAGTTCATAAGCCTGCTTTGCCCCCTGTTCCTCTAGCGGCAGCTGCTCCCAACCCAAACTGAGCGGGGAATCCTATGAAGCCCTCTGGGCTCCGTTCTTTCATTCATCAGACATTTAACTATGTACTTAACACTATTGCAGATATCAAGAATATATCAGTGAACAAAAGAGACAATAATCCTTATACTTGTGGAATTCACATGGGTGGGGAATAACAGCTAGTGAATAAGTAAAAAACACATAGGGCATGTACATTGGTTGAGATTTTAATGTGGGTGGTCACAGAAGGCCTCACTGACATTTGAGGAAGACCTGAAATGCATAGGGAACTTGCCACACTGATACATCCTTACAACCCTATGGATCACCTTTGTTAATGTTTAACCCATGAAAACACTAAAGAAAAAGGTGAACTGGCTTGCTGAATTAAGTCTTGTGATAGTGTTAGGTCTTGGGACCCCAAGTGACTATGCCAATGGGAAAAAAATATTAAGTTGAAAGTTGACTCATGCAAGAAAGTACCTTTCCTTTTGTTACTAAGCAGTTAGCTACAGATAAAAGCTTAACTATCTCCACAGATAGCTACTCTAGGTTCACCTTATCTTATGTAAAGTGCTGATTTACTGGGGTTGAGAAGAATACATAATTGACCATTCCCCTATCTGCTCCTTTTCTCTGGCAACATGGGGATTCAGTCATGTGACCATACATTCCCACTTTCCCCTCCAGCCTGCTTTTCCCCTTTAAATACTAAAGACCTCAAAATCATCTTCGGAGAAAGGCACAGACTGCAGATTGTTTCTGTGATTCTGTGTTCCTTTCTTCCAGGCATGTCCTTAATCTTGGCAAAATACATCTCCAAATTCATTCACACATGGCTCAGATACTTTTTGGTTTCCAGGTCACCCATCTAGTAAATAATAGAGCAAAGATATAAACCCAGGAATTTCAGATTCCAGAGCCCACACTCCATGTGCAGTCCTGCTGTAGAGGATTTGACTTGACCAGCTGATTCCTGTGTTCCTAACACCTTATCACACAACATCACCTACTTTCTTCCCAACTACTGCATTCATGACATCTCAATAGTCATTTTCTGCCTCCTTGTAGGAACAGAGCTGCCACCTGGCAGAACAAAGGGGAAGGAGAACACTGGGATTCCAACAGCTCCAGAGCAATGGCCACAAAGTGGCAGAAGACAAGAATAAGGAAGCTAACACCACAAATATTTAGCTGCATTATGTGTTTGCGTGTCTAGGGAGCACTTCCCGTGTGGCGGGCACTGTGCTAAGTGCTTTGTATGGGCCTGTCCACAATATTTGCAGTGCATGGGGGCAAGGACAGTACTGGTTTTAAATATACTATCTAATTAAAACATTTAATCCTCATTATCCTCATTTCATAAATGAGGAAACTAAAGCTTAAAAGAATTAAGTAACTTGCCCACAGTCCCAGAAGCTAGGAATGGGGTCAGATCTGGAGGTTCAGTGCCCTAATGCTCTGCTATAATCTAAGGGCCGGCAATAATTAAGGCTTTCAGCCCATGCCGTCTTTGTTGTTAGTATTCAACTCTGTCTTTGTAGTAGGAAAACAGTCATCCACACCATGTAAACAAATGAGCATGGCTGTGTACCAGTAAAATTTATTTATAAAAACAGGCAGCAGGCCACATTTGGCTCATGGGCCATGTACAGCAAGGAAAAAAACAAGAAAAAAACTTTTATCTGAGGAATGAAGTCCTTTTCATTATCAGGCCCAGAGAGGCATTAAAATGAGACTGCAATCACATCCTATTCCCCTCTTTGAGCTATGTATTCATTTTTTGAAACTGCTTGTTATTGCTATAAGACGCGATAAAGTAATCTAATAACGCCACACAAGACACTATAACTCACAACCTACAGCTTAACAATGGATAGCCAACACTAGTCAATGTTATTCAATGTAAATCAATGAGAATTCCTGACAAACAACTTTGTATCAGCCCACTCCCTGCCTACCCCCTTTTGCCTTTAAAAATCCACTTGTGGCCAGGCATGGTGGCTCATGCCTATAATCCCAGCCCTTTGGGATGCCAAGGCGGGCAGATCACGAAGTTAGGAGTTCGAGACCAGTCTGATCAACATGGTGAAACCCTGTCTCTACTAAAAATACAAAAATTAGCTGGGCATGGTGGTGCGTGCCTGTAATCCCAGCTACTTGGGAGGCTGAGGCAGGAGAATTGTTTGAACCCAAGAGGCAGAGGCTGCAGTGAGCCGAGATCGTGCCACTGAACTCCAGCCTGGGCAACAGAGTGAGATTCCATCTCAAACAAACAAACAAACAAACAAAAACTAAACAAAACCCACTTGTAACTGCTGCTAATTGGACTGTGTAAATTCAGGGCAACTTGAATCTATTCTGCTGGGTTGGGATCCTCAGCCTTGGCCCAAATAAACTCTCTACTTTATTAATTTTGCCTCAGCCTCTTCCTTTTAGGTTGACAATAGTTTGTGGATCCCTGCTATAACCAGAATGAAGGAGAACACATTCCTTTTCAGTCAGCACCTGTATCAAGTAACATGAAAAATTTTAAGTCAAATATCCTTATTATTGACATATGGTTTAAAGAAATGTTAAGCCATATAAAATAATCTCTACTTAGGTTTGTAAATTTCTTAGAGAGTATCACGTTCTTAAAAGTCTAACACAAATATCACAGAGATCAAGATGTTTCTCCACTATGAAACTTCATCTTTCAGCATCTGCTTGAATGCAGATCTCAGCAGCAGGGGAGAGAAACACACTCTTTCTCTCCATCGCTAGGGGCAGGATATGGCCTCCTTTTGAAAGTGGGAAGTCAAGCCAATGAGAAGCGACATGCTTTTCTAGCCTTCGGGGAGATGAAACCATTGTCCGGCTTGCTCTGGTCAGTCTGGTGAAGGAGGTTCTGGGCTGCTGATCAGAGGCCTTCACAACACGCACAAAAGAGCCAGTGCAAACACCGACACTTCACAAAATCATAACCTGGAGAGACCAAAGACAAACTCAGGCTGCTGACTGTGTGGTTTGGCTCAGTACTAAGACGCATTTTCAAAGCACGTTTGAGAAAGAACCACCACCACTGCCTTCGAGAATGTAGCGATCTGACACACAGAGACACCTCTCTCCTTAACAGGCTGGGGGTATCTCCAGTTTTGATTTTATTGACAAACTGCTAGGCATGCAGCACTTAAATAACTAAAAACACTTGCATTTCTCTTTCTGCTTTTATGGTGCACACTCGAAGAGAATTGAATAGGAAACGCAAACCACCAATGTTTGTCCTTTCACATCAGAGTAACAAATGTTTTAAATCTGTGTTGTTTGGGGACTTGTTAGCAGCAAATCATTGCATAAGAGTTAGTCCAAAGTACTTTCCTGAAACTCACCAAGAAGATTTTAAGTGAAAACAAAACGAAACAAAACAAAACACTTCTCATTCGCATTTACAGCAGAATTCACAGAAGTGGAAAGATGACAGCTTTCTACCTCTGGCCCAGACATTTTATATTTGCTATGGCTTCACTTTCTGCTTCATTATATGCAACAAAGAGTATCTTTTTGCTAATAAGTAGAACTGAAATTCTACCTTTTAATTTGTCCACAAGCTATAATAACTCACTGAGAGTATCTATAAGTAGCATTATTAATACAAGACAGAGGCAATCTTACCATTATACTCCTTTAAAGAATTCCCAATTTTAGAGAGTCTAAGTGAAACCTAGTCCGAATTTGCTTCATTACAATCTGATTAGGGTCCTCGTTTCTCCCCTCATTCTTTATCTCAAACACTCAATGGTTGGAGAAATTTTCCAGAAGAATGAATATATTTGGAAGTGAGAATTTATTCATACTCCAAGAAAAGAATCCCCAAAGACATTTCTGTGTATTTCCTTAGTCTCCCATGCTAGGTGCTGAGATCCTGGGGTAAGTATGAAAGGATTCTTTATATATATTTCTCCTTGAGATAGATTTCTTCTGTTATTTTCCAGCATGTCTATGGCACAACTGGGAGAAAAATGCCAATGCTTTCACCTTCTGAGAACCTACCTAATTATCTTTTACTCCTCTCAGCCTTATAGTCTACCTACCAGCTCCAAAATTTATGAAACATCTAGTAGTAAATAAGGCAGGGCTCTGGTATCAGAAAAGCCTTGGTTTGCATGTCCACCCTGACACTGTTGTTTGATCCTGGGCAAATTATTTAAGTTCTTTAGTTCTTAATTTATTTATATTGTGAGGGAGAATAATAATTGTTTGTAGTGCTCCATGCCTGATACACACAAAGCAATACATTATAACATTAAACTTATACTATAATGATATTACTGTTCGGCACTTATTTTTCTGCTAAATAGAGTGAGAAGCAGGAAATGTGTAAAGTTTGCATGTATTCCAGGTAGAAACAGACATGTCAAAACCAGGTTCCTCTAAGTATAGTAACTTCCTAAGGCCCAGAGGACTCTATTAGGTACAGTGGAACACGAATGTTCTAGTGCAGACTTTATGTTTGGAGGTTCACAATGAGGAAAAGGGAACTAGGAATTCATTAGAAATTAAAGAGTCTGGAACTGGGTCAAGAGAGCTGGGCCCTTCTCGGGTTGAGCTGGGCCCTTCTCGGGTTGAGCTGGGCCCTTCTCTGTCATTCGTGAGTTCTGTGGCCACAGGAGAATCTCTCATGGAGCCTTTGTGATTTATTTTACAAGGGCTCAATATTTCCTGCCACACCCACATCAAAGAGTTGTAGTGTGGAATAAATGAAATAGTGTATGTGAACATGTTTTGTAAACTAAAGGTGAAGTTAAATGTATCAAATGCAGTGTTTTTGTGTTTATATGTGCTACCAGTTGCACATTAATAAAATATGTGATTAGATCTGTAAATAACACCTCAAGAAAATTCAGTTTATCAAAGTCCAGATTGACCCAAAATACCCAATTTCATTATAAGAATTTTAAGAGTAAATTTCCTTGTGCACTATTATTTGCTTCAAAAAGGTTTGATTCAAACATTATTTTTATAGATGAGATATTGCAGAAGGTAAGATACACTGGTAGTATGTGAAATATTGTAGTCATGTGTTTATGTTAATGTTCATTCACATACCAAGGACACAAACAAGTGCTTAAGCAAAGCCTTCCTCACAATCATTTCAAACTTCTCTCTACTCTGCAATGTACACTTTTGTGAAAATGAAGATAATGTAAAGTAGAATCTCTTTGGTGAATTAATACATAATGAGGAAGCTTTTGCATTCAACCCTGATAAGAAATAAAAGTATTAACTGTTTGGAAGTTCAAGCAGGTTCTTTTTAGGATAGATTAACATTTTATTCATTCCTGAACTCTAAGCAACTAAAACATAGCAGGGGCTGCTTCATAAGCGTAGTTGAATCATTGTGGTTGAAGGTATCAGAAACTAACATGGAAACAAAGGTGTACTTAAAAATCAATCATTTCAAGTTCACCTTGAGGATAGTAAGACCCACGACTGTTTGTCACCAGAACTGTCCATATACAGGGCCTGGCTGTTTCCCCTTGATGGTGCCTTTACTCCAGGACTGGCTTCCTTCACCCCAGCCTGGTTGACGTAGTCTCAATTATCAATACATTTTCCATCAAGGCTTGGAAGACCTTTGGCCAAAGCTATGTGACTCTAAAACTGCCTCCAAAAATTAGGAAAGCCACTTTCTCTACCCTTCTACAGCATAATCATCTTGAGAATCTGAGTTCTGTCATTTCTTCTTCCACAAACTACTATATTTGAGAGTCCAGCAACTTCACTTTGGAAGCAAAGGTACACTGGGTAATGCACTATTTGTTGATGTCCTCTCCTCTAGTCCCATGAATTAATACAGACCTGACTGCATAGGCATAGACCTCATCATGTGTCCATCATTCTTTAATTCCCTACAATTGTTTTTGTAACCAACATCTGTCATGCTGGGAATTACGAGAAAACACAGGAAAACAAAATGGTGGTCCTAACCCTAATGAAAACAAGACAAAGAAGGTTGCTAAAAGAGTCAGAGGGATTTGTTAAGATTACCAAAATCTGCATAAGGAGTCCCTGGTTTGAGATGTATTCTCTAAGAGAAAAGGAAAGAAAGAAATTCACCGATAACAACAAAGGAGCTTGATGAACAAGAGTCTGAAATGGCAACACTTAGGTCCACCCACGTCCTCCCTGCAAAGTCACAGCCCACTTTATACAGCACTGGGTGTGTGGCATCTGCAATTGAGTCTCTCTCTTCCATTCACAGAGGCACATTTCACAGCCCCCTTCAATATGGCATTGCAGAATGCTAACTTGCTAAGTGCTAGGGTTGTTCACTTTCGAGTTGCTCACTTTTGAGCACAGAAGGTTAAAAAAGAAATGAAGAGGTTTGAAGAATCAAAGGAGGAAGAAAGGGAAGGAAGAAAAAGGAGAGGCCTATACTTAATGTTTCTTTGATTTCCTTTAACTTTGGTTCACCCAATCTCATTTGTACAGGGTAGACTGAAATCATGACTTGCAATTAGTTATGTGGCGTAGCTTACATTTCTCACATGTATTATTGTATTCAGTCTCATCTGAATCTAAATTACACTTTACACTACATTTTACTTTCAAATCCTGATTTCCAAGACATCTGCTATTCACCACTTAGGACTTAACAGACACAAACATTCATCTTTTATAACTAACAGAGTTTGATAATATTAAGGGCAGAATTCCAGTCTGATAATTAACTGTTCAAACTTCTCTGCACTTTGATTGAGCACAACATATTGGTCAGTGGATCTCCAGCCCACAGGCACCCTGACCTACTCTCTGCTCACTTCATTCCAGCCATTGCTCTGTTCTAATGTTGTATTGGTCTGTGATCTACAATCTCTGCTTTGACTAAACATTTAGTAGAACCCCTCAGCAAAGTCCTCCTGCTTCCCTTCCTGGTCACAACCTTCCCATAGCACTGCCTCATAGTCCTTGATGATTGACCACCAGTCTGGTGCAGTCCCAGGTCCCTCCCTTCCTGGGCACTGCCCTCAAGAGCAGCCCTCTCTGGACGAGACTTAACTCCTAGTTCTCACATCCACTTCTGCCTTCAGGTCCCAGGATGGAGTAGTTCATGCTGGCACAGGAAGAGCACAGGCACAAACACATTCAAGTTAAAATCTTTTTAGTCTTATCCCATAGTATTCTGAAGTAGAACTTTAATCAAGTTTTGAACCCCTTTGTAGATTAATAAACCAGCTGAGAGTCTTTGACTGCTTGACATTAAGGCTTTGTCCCATTGAGGACTGGAGACATGGGGAGGAATAGCAAGAGAGGAAAACAGGAAAGCTTGACAGACTCAGCTTTCTTTTACATTGTGGCGAGTAACATGGAAGATACCATATTTAAGAACGTTAGAATACTTCACTGAGATTAAAAAAGGACTTCCTTAGTTTACTTTTCTGTATTTTTTTTTGAGATGGAGTCTCACTCCGTCACCCAGGCTGGAGTGCAGTGGCACCATCTCAGCTCACTGCAACCTCTACCTCCTGGGTTCAAGCAATTCTCCGGCCCCAACCTCCCAAGTAGCTGGGATTACAGGCATGTGCCACCACACCTGGATAATTTTTGTATTTTTAGTAGAGACAGGGTTTTGCCATGTTGACCAGGCTGGTCTTGAACTCCTGATCTCAAGTGGTTCACCCTGCTCAGCCTCTCAAAGTGCTGGGATTACAGGCATGAGCCGCCATGCCCGGCTGACTTCACTTTTCGTTACCCAAACTTTGGATTTTGCCACAGATACCCTTCCAATGGTATCATTAAGTTTTATTTCACTCTTTGTCTTCAGATCACATGGTGATCTCACATCATTGTCCCCTAGTGTAAAAATGCACAGCCTTTCTCCCTCAACTTTCATCACTCTTGCTATGAAAAGAGAATCATGTTTTAAGATGACCATAATAAAACTGCATCAAAAATGGATTCATGGCTGAAACTAAAGAATAACTGAGTGGACTTGGGTTATTTAGCCAACACATATGTCTACTTATACATAAGCAACACATCCTCACAAAGCTGGTGCATTGAGCTCTTAACTGAAAACTGCGCATCAACCTTTCTCCTAGGTTTTGAGTTGAGTGGCTCATTGGCAAACCTACACTGCTTTTCCTGCCCCTCTACTGCATTGTACTATGAGACTTTCAAACAAAGAATGAAGCCATAAAACAAAAAGACTGAATATTGGGCTCTGCCTGGCTCCCAGGCTTTCTACTATTCTCGTGACTTGGCCTCGACAAAATCTAAAGTGACTTGTTATTTGTGGGTCAACTTCATCCCATCCTTACCAGTCACGGCTTTAGATAAAAGACTCAGCACCACTCACCCTCTGGGGCAGTCTGACTGTGGTCTGAGGCCCCTGCTTAGGTATTAGGCTTCAGCTCAGTCCCCAAGTCTCACTGTGTACAGACAAATATCTAACCTGTTTTCAGGGACTGCTGCCTCTCTTGGTAAGCCATCTGCAGTATCATCTCTTGAAGAGAGCCATCTGACATTTCTTGTGTTGCCCTTCTCAGTGGCCAGGGCCTCATTTCCTCCTGATGTTACTAGTGGCTGCTTGTCCATGTTAACTTTTTTTCTTTTCTTTTTTTTTTTTTTTTTTTTTTTTTTTTTTTTTTTGAGATGAGGTCTCACTATACTGCTCAGGCTGGTCTTGAACTCCTGAGCTCAAGCAATTCTCCTGCCTCAGCCTCGCAAAATGCTAGGATGACAGGTGTGAGCCACCTTACCCGGCCAGTCCATGTGAACGTCTAAGCATCACCTGTTCCTGCTGCTTATGAGGATAGCCCACAACCTCACAGTGGTTGCAGTGAAGGCTCCATACCAAGGCTTCCTGACCACTTTCTAGGGCCCCTGTCTGGCCCTCCAGAGAGCCTGTCCCATGGCAGATGGACTTCCTCCCTTTCCTGCCTCACCTCAGGGCACACATCTTCCCTTCTCCACTGGTCCATCCTACTGAATCTGACCAGACACAGACAGACATGCCACAAATTGTTGGGGGGGTGAGGGAAAAGCAGTGCATAAAGCTTAAGAGGAAAAAAACACCCTTTTTAGATAGCTATTCTGAATCAGAAAACAGTAAAAATTTGGAGTGGCAAGGGACCTTAGAGATCATGTAGCAGAGGGGTTATAAAAATGTTCTATTTCTAAAACCAGTAAAATTTCCGCTCAGAAAATGGGGGCGAATGGGGAAGAAGGAAGTGATGCAGGGTCATCTACCTCCTGCTGCTCTTACCATCATGACAAGAATACCAGAAATATGGGAAAGATAAAATTTCATAGTTTGATAAAACTGCATATGTTTAGCTTTATGCAAAATTCACCAGATTGTCTTTCTTTCTCCTTTCACTCCATAGTTTATCTCCAAACCAGTGAAAACCAGCATTTGGGAACTACAGAACAAGGCCAACATTCTGGTTTTACAAATAGAAAAACAGTAATCTGACCCTATTCAATGATTCTTTCAAGACGGCTAGCTAGTGGGCAACAGATAGGGCTGCGTGGAGTCCCAGTTCAGCTTTCTTCCTATTGTATTTGCTAAAGCAAGTTTCTGTGATTTCTCTGTTGATATTAATATTTGGCAAAACTGACTCACTCTTTTCTAGCAACTCCAAAGGAGCATACAAATACACACAGATGGATCATGAGAAGGGATCCCCAAAATCAGGTAACAGAGGCAGTGTAACTTCAGAGGTAATTTTTCTCCTTTTGCATTCTGAGAAATAAATCCTACAGAATTGTTTCAATAGTAATCCATGTTAGACTGAAAGTTCTATTTTGAATTGAGAGATATGGTTTCAAGACAGCATTCTGATAAAGATCGCACTGAATCTATAGATCACTCTGGGCATTTTAACAATATTGATTACTGCAATCCATGAACACAGGATATCTTTCCAATTTTTTCTTTCATTGAATTTGATTTCTCAAAAAAGTTGTATTTCTCACTGAATTTTTTCATTGAATTTTATTTCTTCTATTCCTTTCATTGATGTTTTATAGCTTTCAGCGTAGAGATCTTTTACTTCCTCGGTTAAATTTATTCCTAAGCATTTTTTTTTTTTTGTAGCTATTGCAAACGGGATTGTTTTCTTTTTTAGACAGTTTGCTGTTAATGTATAGAATAGCTGCTGATTTTTGTAAGTTAATTTTGTATCCTGCAATGTTAATGAATTCATTTATTCTGTTTTTCAGTGGAGTTTTCAGGGTTTCCTATGTACATAAGTTTAATGTTGTCTGCAAACAAAGACAATTTAACTTCTTCCTTTCCAATGTGAATGCCTTTTATTTCTTTCTCAGTCATTCTTGATCAGTTGTATCCCAAAATATTGTTTCTGCCTTCACTTATTCCCATTCATTCTTTTCCCCCTTCTACTCATTCAAGTCTTCCTAAAGTAGCACAGGAATTTGCTCTTTGGCACTGAAGTGAATAAATCATCTTTAATCTGGCATGTGAATGAATATTCAGTCACTTTCTGTAACTTTGAGAGCTGTCATCAACTACTTCTGCTTCATCAATTCTAAGAAATTTTAGCTGATTGTAGCAGTTTAATGTGGTTTTTATAAAACACAAAAAAGATAGCCATAAAATTATATGCTTCTGCTGGGAAAAAAATGAAAGATCAAAATTTCTATAAAAGAATGATTTCAGCCCCAAACTCTCTTGCCTGTTCAAAAACGAGATCCACAAAACTGGCTTTGTCACCAGAAGAAAAGATTATTCCAATTTCTTTTGGTGGTAAACTCTGACCCTGAAGCAATGCAATGCTAAGCAGATAGCCTATTTCTGTCCCTTTTATCCACAGATTTCAAAGTGCAAATGAGAGGAAGGTGATATTTCAGACCTTTTCTGGGTTGATATGGAGGAACAGAAGCCACAAGATTTAAGTGGCTTGTTCATTGTTAGGCATAAAGGCGGAGGATGAGAGAGCACTGTTGGTCTGACTCATTCTGCACTTTTCTTATAAAATGGTCAAATCAGCCCTGTGGGATCGAAGGGACTCACCCGGGCTTCAGTGAGGTTGGACATGACTTCTGTGAAATTTATGTGTGAGCATCTAAAGCTAGGATTTGGCTTCATAATAGCTTGAAACAAACATTTGATGAGTAGAAAGTTCACCTTCCTCAGAAAGATTACCAATTGAACCTTTGACTTCATTTTCCTATTATTCACTAAAGTTTCTGAAACAATACAGAGTTTTTGCATAAAAGTGATGATCTGTATTTTCAGGATGTCATTGAGAACACCATATATATGTATATGTATATGTATATGTATATGTATATGTATATGTATATGTATATGTGTGTGTATATATATGTATAGTATATGTGTGTGTGTGTGTATATATACATGTATGTGTGTGTGTGTGTGTGTGTATATACATTTTTTTCCCCCCTCAAAAGAGCCTGGATACTAACACTGTGGAAAAATGGCTGTTTCTTGTCAAGGTCAGGATGGAAGGAGATTCATGAAGATATGATTCCTGTGTTAAAAAAAAAAAAAAAAAGATTTGGGATATGTTCTTACCATTCTCAATGCCTATATGTCGGTTTATTAAATGGGACAGGCATTATCCAGTGTTCTGACACATCCACGGGATGCCTACAGCATCTGTAAAATCCTCTGTGGCTCTGGGGAAGATTTCAGAAACTCTTAGCTCAACTGTTTGTCATTCTCCATTGAGACAGGAGCAGCTCATCACTGGTAGGTAAAATCTTTTCCTAGTCCCCTGTTTTCAAAGAAAACTGTGAATATTTATAAAATGGCTTGATGAAGTCATCAGAGACTCTCTAAAGCCACAACACAGAAGTTTCCTTACCCAGACTTTAATTTCCAACTCATCCTGGACCACCTCAATTGCACAATTTTATATATCAGTGGAATCCAGGGCCAAAAGGAACACAGCTCCCTTGCAGTTTTAGTTACAATGATGACTGTGAAGAAAGATGGATTCATTAGAGGTACAGCATTCCATTCAAATATTCCTAAGATTCCTCTGGTGTCAGTCTCCCGAAATCCAAGTTAAACTCTCAAATGAGGTCAGGACTGTAAACCTGGCTGAGTGACCTGACCCTTTCATCAGTCCCCAGACCACCTGTAAGGGGCAGGAAAGCACCTCCACCCTCTGCTTAGGTGGCTCTGGCATCTGCTGAGATGGCATCTCTGGAAGGGGAAAGTAGCCTGGCTGGGCGTAGTAATGGTATGTGTTAGTCCAGGATTTACTAAGCCATAAAGAGAAACACTCAGAAAAAGGTGACTTAGTGACAATGCTGCAAGGCATAGATGTAGGAAAAGTCATCTTTTTAATGAAAACTGGTTTACTGAAATTTATTTTGGGTGCCTCTTTACTGAATTTGCAAATGAAGCAAAACCAAGATTGGTTCCATGAGGCAGGCACTTGCTGTTGGTAATATTGATGCTTTCTTTGTATTCAGCACTTTTATTTTAACCCAAATCAGCTTATTCCTAGAGGAAAAGGGGCATTTTATTCCTAGGAAAAAATAAACTGAAGTCATAGAAAGGTCTAAGATACAGCAGCCTGGGAAGAGCCAGAGCTGGCATGATTCTGGGGGTTGGAGGACATACTGCCTGGGCAATAGGAACCCCTTACAATAAGATACCCCACAAAGGGTTGGCGACAATACTATGAGCTTCCATAACATTTACCTAAGGTCTCTTCCAGAAGAATCAAATTTAACGTCTACTTTAAATCCAGCCCTGTGGGCGCCGGTGGCTCACGCCTGTAATCCAGCCTTTGGGAGGCGGAGCGGGTGGGATCACAAGGTCAGGAGATTGAGACCATCCTGGCTAACATGGTGAAACCGTCTCTACTAATGCCACAAAAATTAGCGGGCGTGGTGCGGGTGCCTGTGTCCGTATTGGAGAGGTTGAGGCAGGAGAATGGTGTGGAACCCGGGAGGCGGACGCTTGCGTGAGCTGAGATCACGCCATGAACTCAGCCTGGGTGACTGAGGGGACTCGTCTACAAAAAAAAAAAAAAAAAAAAAAAAAAAAAAAAAAAAATTCCAGCCCTTCACACTGCCTTTATTTCCTCACAAATTATTCTCCTGTATCTACACTAGGTGACACTTTGCTGAGCTTACAAATCTTTGTCACCCAAATCTTTGTCACCCAGAACCCCAAGCTCCTGAAGAACTAGATATTAGGGCTCTTAGAAGTATGGAAGCTTGATTACCACGTGAGTTGAGTTGAAAGTCCTTCACTATGTTTAGATTTTCTTCTTATTTTGTAATTGAGAAGAACACTAAGATGTTCCTATCGGGGAAGCAACATAGTCTGGAAGGTAAGAGATCTGTAGTAGACAGGGATGTGTGTTCCAGCTCTGCCACTCATCAGCTATACCAATTGGGGCAAGTTAACTAAACTCTCAGAGCCCAAGTTTTATTTTTATAAAATGGCAATAATGTTATCAGCTACCTCAGGGAACTGATATCAACAATAAAAATACTTAGTATTTATTGACCATATATAATGCAAAATACTTTCAAAGTTTTATATATAATGATCTCATGTTTTTAAATTTATTTTTTCTGAGACAGGGTCTGGTTCTGTCACTCAGGCTGGAGTGTAGAGGCACAATCATGGTTCTGTCACCGAGGCTGGAGTGCAGTGGCACGATCATGGTTCACTACATCCTCAACCTTCTGGGCTCAAGAGATCCCCCACCTTAGTCTCCTGAGTAGCTGGGACCACAGGCACTTCCCACTACATCTGGATAATTTTTTGTATTTTTTGTAGAGACAGGGTCTCACCATGTTGCCCAGGCTGGCGTCAAACTCCTGGGCTCAAGTGATCTACAGGCATCAGCCTTCTAAAGTGCTGGGGCATGAGCTACTGCAGCCGGCCCTATAATGATTTCATTTGATGATCACAATATGTCATTGAGTTGGGTGCTATTACTATTCCCATTTTATACAGATGAGAAAACAAGCTTAGAGGAATCATGATCATGTTTAAGCCAGAATTTGAATGCAGGCCCTCTGACTTCAGGGGCAGGCTGTGACCCACTACTACAGTGTGAATTACTTGACATAAAGAATATAACATGCTTAGAATAGTGACTGAAATATAACAAAAATGCAATAAAAGTTTCAATGTAATTAATGATAAAATAGCATTAATGAATACAATAGTATTTATAAAATATTAAGACCTATTAAATGCTTAATGTGAGCTATTCCATTTTGTTAATTGGCAGTTAACTCTTTGAGGGCAGACACTGAGATTCACTTATTTTTATAGCTTTAGATTTTAGTAGAGCATTTACGGCAGAGGGGCTGTATGAATATCTATCAAATGAAGAATGATTCCATTGGAATCATCAGTACTACAAAGAAAAGCTAAGATATATTCAACTGGTCTAAGCAAAAACATATCTAGAACACAGATTGATGCCACTTTTTGGCCTTCTATACTACAGGTATATTCCTTATTATTGGCAAGCCTTCACAAGACTCTTATCTTAAACCATGTAGAATATAAAGAATTGTGTTGTATTTTTGTTCTTATTGAATAGTATTTATCAAGCAGTCATCTCCTTTCCAAATTGGGCTGAAGACACAGTAAACGATTAAGGGCTGCTTTCCCCTTAACTGAGTCAAAACCACATGCTGCAAAGTCTTAAGAAAGCTGTTAGGTATTTGGTTTGAAGGAATCAAAGATTATGAAATTCATTTCTAATGATATGTGTTTTAAAATTTCTAGTATAATATCATAAGTAAAAAATACTCATTTCCTCATAACATTTTGGTTTATGATACTACCTTTTAGGAAAGCTCATACTTATAGAAGAAGAATGAGATTTCCTAAAAGGCAATATCATAAACCAAAATGTTAATTTTAGCAAGTTTACTAAAATCTCCACTGTAAAAATGAGAAAATCTGGGAGTAAAAAAAGCTTTGTGTCTTGTTCAAGGTGAGTCAACCAATAAATGGTGGAACCAAGACTTGGTCTCCTGATTCAGTGACATTTTCAAGCATCTGAAAAGAAAAGTGGCCTTGGAACAATGACATTTGAATAAGACAAGAGAACAGACAAGCTTCAGAACAGTTCAGACATTCAGAGCTAAGTGGCATTATGTAATCACACACATTTGAATGTCCTTTCTAGTTTTTAAATCGTTGTTCTTTTCCCAAGGACAAATTTTCCTGAGATTGCTTCCATTTTTAAATTGAAAAAAGAGCAAATGAAAGAAGTTAACTACAATCATGTTACTGAACATCATACTTTCATGCAAGTCAAAAAGTATTTCTAGAAAAGTATTATAATTATGTTTAATAACACACATTTAGACATAGATGCAGTGATAAATGATTGCTACTAAAATCCTGAATATACTCAAGTCAATATTTCACATTTAAACTATAAAGTTTGCAACTGAAGGTAAACCACTGTAAACAAGAGTACACGTGTGGACATTTGCTCTCATCCAACCTTCTGTGTGGCTGTTTTTAAAGCTGAAGTAATAACATCCCTTGTCCCATGCGAATCTAATGGTCTGCACATAAAAGACTGTCTTTCTGGAACTATCAATGCTGGTGACAGAGGGCAGGTCTCATAGGAGGAAGTCACGTGCAATAGTTACCTAGGCATGTAAAGGACTCTCTCCGCCACCACAAAACCCACCCTGAAGAAGAGATTGCTGGCTGGAATGAACGGGAACACCAGGAACAACAAGCCGACTAAAACCTCCTTGTGCTCCAATCTCTGAAACACACAATAGTGAAGGATACATTAACTTCTGTTGAATTCCACATCAGGCAGCATTTAACCATCTCCTTCATTTTCAGGTTCTCAATGAAGAAATGAATAAATTAGACCAATATAAACCTATTGACCGGTGTGCTGAATTTAACAGAGAAAGCCAACAGGCTAAAATGGCTGGCGTGTCAAAACACACACATGTACCCCGACACAAATTTGCCACCCAGAAACGTGGATATTGGCACAATACAGTCAGTGACCACTATTTGTTGTTTAGGGCTGGCTTTGGAGCAACCCTACTTCTGGGTTCTGGCTCCATTCAGAAACACTGTCTTTCCAGACACCCTATTCTCAAAGAGCAAAGAAGCTGGCTAAAATCAAACACAGTAAGGCACTGCAGAGAATTTAATTATTTCTTCCCAAAATATAATGTATTTTCTTTAAAAAATTCACCAGGAGAAGCAAAGTTTAACATCAAGAAAATCAAATACTAATGATAAAATTTGGGACGCCAATAGAGAGAGAATCATTTGAATTGTAGCGTACCTTCACACCTCTCAAATTAGGCTGGCAAGCAAGTATTTACTCCATCGATTTTTTTGAATAAAAAATCATTATAATAATTCATTAAATTGACAAAGAACTTCCTCTGTTATTATATATATTTATTTGCAAAGATTGTTCTGTCACTTACAATTAACAGAAAAAAAACTTGTGTTTATTACTGATAATATGTTGCAATGACATTGTAAAAACTCATTTATATTTCCATGTGTACTTATGGTATAGACATATTTGAAGAGAATTATATTTAAAACAGATCTTAATGTACTGGAGAATATATATTTTTTAAGTTTAAGAAAAAACCAAATAGACTGTCCATATTTCAACTTGCAATGTTTCCTTTAAGCATTTTAAAGTCTATTACTTTTAATAATTGGAAAAGAATAAGTAAAAGAATTTCATAAATATAAATATAATTCCCTAATAAAAGCTACAAATAGTTTAACTATACAAAGTATAAAGATTTTAAACATCTTGAGATACTTGTCACCTTGATGTTATTAAAATCGTTGTTTTACTGACTAAAACATATAGGGTAATATAATTTCTGAGAGTGATTTCATATGATTGGACAGTTGCCCTTAAATAATTAATGGGTCTATAAGTAATGATCTCATTTTGACCTAAAGGAACCAGAATTTAAAGGAAGAAAAAAATAGATTATGCCAACAAACCTTCAACTCGTGATCTACGAAAACTGACCAAAAAGGGTAAAGAAAAAACGAATGAATTCATTTTATTTAAAAGCTGCAAGCTATCTTTCTAATTTAGACTATACTTTGAGTTTAGAAAGTACACTTCAATTTGAGAATTTAAACTGTATAGTTTATTTATTCATATACATTTAAATTTTTATTTTCAATTTGGGGTACATGTGCAGGTTTACTACAAGGGTATATTATGTGATGCTGAGGTTTAGGATTCTATTATTTCTGTCACCCAGAGAGTGAATATAATACCCAATAGGAAGTGTTTCAGCCCTTGCCTCCCTTTCCCCTCTCTCCTTTTGGAGTCTCCAAAGTCTATTGTTCCCATCTTTATGTCTGTCTGTACCCAAGGTTTAGCTCCCACTTATAAGTGAGAATATGTGGTATTTGGTTTTCTGTTTCTGTGTTAATTTGCTCAGGATAATGGCCTCTAACGGCCTCCATGTTGCAGTAAAAGACATGATTTTGTTCTTTTTTATGGCTACTTAGTATTTCATGGTGCATATGTATTACAATTTCCTTATCCAATCCACTGTTGATGAGCATCTAGGTTGATTCCATGTCTTTGCTATTGTGAAAAGTGCTGTGATAAACACGTAAGTGCAGACATCTTTTTGGTAGAATGATTTTCCTTTGGGCATATACCCAGTAGTGGGATTGCTGGGTTGAATGGTAGTTCTATTTTTAATTTAATGAAAAAACCCCAAACTTATTTCTGCAGTGGCTGAACTAATTTTCATTCCCACCAACACTATATAAGCATTACCTTAAAGTACATCATTTTTTAAAAATCTTCACAAGAATCCTGCATATCAAGAGCAAGTATTTCTTCTTATAATTGAAAACAGATCCCAAAGAACCAATGTCTTGTCAAATGTTCCTCATTTACTCTGAGCTTGTTATTGAGTAGTATGTTGCTATTCCCTTTTTATAGGTGCACTTTTATAGAGATAGTTGATCACTTCTTTTCATGCTTCGAAAGCTAAAATACCTTTTACAAAATTATTCACATGTCTTCCCAAAGAAGTTTCTAAAGAGAATGTAATACACCCTGGTAATTCATCCTAAGAATTAAGAGTGCAGGTATAGACAGAACAATGATCAGGCTGTTATCCATGTTCCTAGATACCGTTTTACCCAACGAGCCACCTCAAGGCCCCTCATCAAGGTTATTGGGAAACAGCCCTCACTGGGGATCTGAAAGAGGCTTCTCTTTATATCCCCAGCATCACACCTTCTTACCCTGCCAAGCAAGGCACCTTCCTCACTATGGTGTGTGTTCACTTCTTTTTTTTTTTTTTTTTTGAGACTGAGTCTGGCTCTTTCACCCAGGTTGGACCAGGTTGGGAGGCGCCTTCCTCTCAGTCGTGGGTGTCAGCTGGGAGCACAGCCAACCTCCCTGCCTTCCCCTCACTCACCGAGACCTGTAGTGAGCAGGATGCCCATGGCACTGATCACTGCGGGGGATGTGGAGATGGGGGGAAAAGTCAAGGAGCAATCAGCCTTCCCCAGAAGTCTGATGTGCACATGGAAAAGCCACAGGGCTATGTGTTCATCTGTTCCTCCACCAGGTTCTTCAGACCCAGCACAGTCTTTATTTCCTTCATGACCTCATTCTAGTTGTAATTACATGTGTAACTGGGTGTTTACTGCCTTTATTGTCTGTCTGCCTCACCAGAATGTGAGCTCCATGAGCACAGAGCACTTGTCACTTGTGTTCACTGGCGCACGACTTGTGCTTAGCTCAGTTCCCAGTGTGAGTATTTGCTGAATAAATCAATTAAGTGAATAAATGTATCAGGCAGTATACAGAAGAAAAAACTGGGTAGAAGAAGGGGAGTAGGCAGAGAGGGCTTTTTGGTGGAGGTGACATCTGGGCTTGAAATATCAATAAATGTTTACAAGGAAGACAAATTTGGGAGTGAGGGGTGGTCACAGCTAGACACATTCTTGGGAGAAGATATGTAATGTAGAAAGCACGGAATAAGACTGGACATGTCAGCAGGTGGCAGATAATGAGCGCTTTGCACATTTTGCTATGGAACTGACCTTCACCTAAAGGCAGTGACTAAAGGGTCCCTTATGCATAGAAAGAAAAGTGAGTGAGTGTTCAGGGTCCATGTCCAGACTCAGGTAGTGACCCTGCCACTAATACACCAATGGTACTTGGACAGGCAATATTATCCCTTCCATCCTCAAGGTACCTCAACTATAAAGGGAGGCAAGTATGCCTGAGCGTTGAATGCAGTTGGGTCATTACAAAGATGTCTTGAGAACCTGAAGTCCATTTTTTGGGAGTTGTGAGCTGTGAGCTTACACATAGCCTGCCACCCTATCCTGCTAATCTTGTGGGGTGTTTTCCTTCGTTTTAAAACAGGAAATTGAAGACAGTGGCGCAGTGCCTAAACTCAATAAAGTTTCATTATTTTATTTCATTTTGAGAAAATTAATACTCACGAAAAAATGTCTATTTTCAAATTAAATGGATGACAGTACTCTTTGTCTTTCCTCATCCCCATTCAGTCTAGAGAGATTAAAAATATTCAAGAACAACATACTTATTTGAATAACAAGTCAATCTGCCAAGCAGAGAGTTGTAAAGTTGGGAAAAAAGTGCTTCATGGACATGGCTAAATTTTCCAGAATGAGACAGACTAGGAGGGAACCCGATTCTATATCCCGTGGATCACTGATGTGACAAAATTGGCTAAATAATTTGTAGCTTCTTTTAGCCTACTAGATTCAGATGACACCCTGACAAAGTACGAGGAGAAAAAAGAGGAAATTCATGGCATTTTCCAAAGTACACATGGGCATCCCTTTTTAGCACAAAGAACAAAGGAAAATTCACTTATTCCCAAAGATACTAGGGAGGGAAGAGATACGAGAATTAGGACAGCAAATAATACAGCCATTATAATACATGACATTTTATTAACTGCAGCTTCAGACAAAATAATTCACTTCTCTGAGCTTTAATTTGGTGATGAACTAGACAAAAGAAAAGGAATTGATACCTATATACCTGTTATATCTGTAGGAAAAATGTGTGATAGATTTGCTATTATAGGCGTTAGGTTTGATTCTTCTTTTCTGGTTGGGAAGAAGAGAGAAAAGCATCCCCCTGAGTTGAAAGGAGGTGAAAATCCTGTCTTAACACCCAGCCGGGGGTGCTGAGAGGGTCGCTCAGTCACCATCGGCACAGACACACATCAGGCCAAGCAGCTAAGGGAAGAGCAAGGCTTTTCTCGGAGCTGTAAATTGCCTCAGAGGAAATCCAGCTACTGAACCTGTCTGGCCTAGTAGCTTCCGGTTTAGCCCCTCCTCTTCATACTTTCAGTTCATCTTTCAAAGTGCAGTTCACAGACAAAGACATGCGCGCGTGTGTGCGCACACACACTTTGATACACATGTATGCACCCTGGCCAGCAGTGTGTGGGTGTTAATAAAAACAGGGTTTCTTCCTGCCCCGTTCAACACAGACGATACACACTGCAGGCTGTTCCCTTCCAGAGAGGTGGAAAATAGGCTTATTATAGTAATTATTGTCATTATTACTATTTTTTTCTCACCTCTAACCAAGTTTCAGAGAAATGGTACATTGCATTTAGGGCACAAGTGTGTTCACATGATTCTAAGTATTGCACAGCTATATTTCAATCCTAAGGATTTATTTGGCAGCCCTAGGATCTAGCTGTCTGCCTCCAATTTATCAATCCACGGGGAAGCTGATGACAGTAAAGCTCCCCTCTTCAGCCCTGGGGTTAAGGCATTTGCCGGGATGACAGCTAGTATGGCTGAATACTTATTAGGCTCTCCTTTTTATATCTGTTTTTGGGTCTACTTCCTCTGTTAGACTATGGATTCCTTGATGGTAGTCACCAATGCATATTTAAATTTATCTAGATTCCTGGCACAACACCCCTACTGCTATCTACAGGAAACGTAACTGTCAGCCTCCATTTGAGCAAATCCAGGTCTCAGGTTTATTTAAAATATTGTGAACTTTGAATCCACAAAAGCCCTTACGTTTACTGAGGCTATCAAGTTTGAAGATAATACAGACTGCATCTGATGGATAGGAAACTGACTGCATCTTCAACATTCTAACTCAGAAGCCAAGAAGAACGCTTTCAAGACCAGCATGGGCCATGCAAAGCTAGAGGAACAGAAAGCACCTGGCTGTTTTTGAACAACTGGATTCTGCCTGAGCTCTGCACAAATGCACCTTTATCTCACTCCCTCTGGGAAGCTGCACTGAGCCCTAAGCTGCCCTGTTGCCTACCTGGATTTCACTGCTGTGTCTGCTTTCATTTAAATTTTAATAGCCTCTCCCACCTCCAACTCTGGCAGTGGCCAGGCTCACCTATCTACAGGCACAGCTTCCGTTGGATTTCTCTCCATGGCGACAGCTCTCAGCAGGTGCTGGGTGGCTGTTCCCCCCCTCCACCCCTTCAAGCCATCTGGTAGGTGTCACCATTGCATGTGGCTTCTCTAATACTACCCATATCATTGCACATGGTCCTTTCATAAACTCTCTTCAATCACCTTACTGACCGCACCATGTGTTTCCTGCCAGGACTCTGATGGATTGACCAGCAGAGTGAGAACATGGGGACAGGGGAGAACTGTGGACTCCAAAAAAGGATCAGAGCTCGGGCTGGTGTGAGCTGCTAGGAGCCGGCTCCAGCACACCCCTGGCTTGGTCCTGTACATCACGCTCTTTGCATTATATTTCAGCCCTTGAGCAAAGCACCCTGTTTAAAGCCACTGAGGCTATACAAAATTTTAAATGTTATATCGAAATAGTAAAGACCAACGTCAATCTGAGAGAGCTCTGTTATCTGGCAAATGGGGTTGAAACCAATCTCTCAGTAGCTGGAGAAGAGGAAGGTTTGAGTGTTTACTGCTATGACAATGATTAAATGCAACAGACCACTTCTTATGACTCAAACAAGATCTAGAATCTGAGCTCCATCACTGTAATGTGGGGACAAAGGGAATCCTGCGGCAGTCTTATAGGTAAAAAGAGTAAGGAAAGTTAAAGCCGATTCTCAGAGCCTGTTACAGCAGCCACACACCTTGGTGAGAGGGACCCTGATTCAGGCCCCAGTGGTCACAAGGCCACACTGTGAGACGTTTAGGGACAGTCCTCTTGTGACATGAGCACAGCCCACATCTGAAATGTAGATATGGAAAGGTGCCATTTACATTTTTTTCCTCTTGTCTGAAAATAATGTGATACACTGAGTTGGGACAGAAAATGGCTCAGGTTCGGGATCTCAACAGTAGAGCTGCCAGCTCACACTCTCTAGTTGGCTCAGGCTGGTGATATCATTTCCTCACTTTCATGAGCTCTAAAATTTACTCATAAATGCACAGGGAGTAAATTTTTAAAAGGGGAAATGAATGAAGAAATACGCCCTCAGAGACAAAAGTAGACTTGTATACTTCATGTCTTCCCCAAGCCAATTTAAACACTGCTTTTTCCCATGCCAAACCTTCTTTGCCAAGAGGCACTGCCAGATGCACTAATGAACAGAGCACCAAAGGCCGATTAAAATCAGAGGATTTATAAACTGACATTTTAGATTTCTGGTCTTTGGTTCGGAACTTCATTTTTTTTTTTTTGCACAGCCTTTTGTTTGATTTGTTTTTAATCAACAGTCTGATCCTTCTTGCAAACACCAGTTCCTGAGATTAAAACATCTTATCTCACAACAGCAATTACCTTTCAGAGTTAAGTGAGGAAGAATCATGAGGCTCTCGGATTGCTTTACTCTAATTGAGAATAAACTAATTCCTAACTTTACTTGGAAATGTAAGTTATATTCTGCTTAAGTGTTTAAAAAATAAAAGGAAAAAACTTTTAGAAGGCGCTTTATTGAAAATATCAGTCCAGTGCAAAATTTCTATTCACTTTAAATTAAGCAAGCACTAGTGAGGAGATAAGGGAATTAAGTAAATTAGAAAAATGTTGGTGAAGAAATATTCTCCTGATTAGAATGCAACTGTTACAGGAATTTATGACGACATAGAAAAAGTCAGAAATGAGCTTTCTTCATTTCTGTGGTTCTGAACAAAAATGGAAAAGGCATTAGAAAGCTATGCATTGAATTTAAAAAGTGTGACGAAGACCAGAGAGATGGAGGAGAGCTGTAAGCCAAGACATCTTCTAAAGTCCGGTTTAACTTATAATTTATTATATGTGTGTTTCACACAGATGGGGCAGGGGGCCACCCAGTAAGTTGCAAGTGGTACAGGATGGAGGAAAAACAAATATCTTTCCAGCACATACGATATGCCAGACACTTGACTTAAATGGGCCCACTGAAATCTCATGATAGTATTACAAAGTAGGTATAATTATCCCCATTGTTGTAGGTGAGGAAATTGAGGGCCACAGAGCATGAGAGACTTCTCTTAGTTGATCCAATCAGTAAGGAGCAAGGGTTTCAAACTGAGGTCTGAATCACTCCAAAGCCTGCCCTCTTCCCACAGTCCAGGTGACGTTGGTATCCAAAGTTAATGCTAAGTGTGGGGAAAAATTTCAGCTTTCTCTACCATCTGATTTCATAGCAGAAACACTGACAGCAGATACATCCCAGCAACTGGAGGTGGCCAAGTGAGACACTGCTGAGGACCTCTAACAGAGGGTGCCATTGGTTTACTTTGCCAGATAAATGCAAGCACAAGATTGCATTCTACACGCTACAGGGATGCAACAGGATCTATGGCACAGAAGACATATTTCTTGTCAAGTACTCTGAATGCATGTGTGAATGGTTTGAAACAGTTCATCCACTCATCTTAAAAAAAAAAAATTTTTTTAAAGGTTGAAGTGCAGTGGTGCAATCTCAGCTCACTGCAACCTCCACCTCCTGGGTTCAAGCAATTCTCCCATCTCAGCCTCCCGAGTTGGGTTTACAGATGTGTGCCATCATGCCCGACTAATTTTTGTATTTTTTTAGTAGGGACAAGTTTCCACCATGTTGGCCAGGCTGGTCTTGAACTCCTGACCTCAAGTGATCTGCCTGGCTCAGCCTCCCAAAGTGCTGGGATTACAGGCATGAGCCACTACAACTGGCCTCATCCACTCATCTTGACACCCATCCTCTGAAAGAATGGACCTATACATGTCCTCTGATCACAGTGGGATAAAACATAATTTATTTGACTGATCTTAGTTACTGACTTGTAAGTCGATACTGTATCTGAGAGAACTTGAGGGGAGGACAATAATCACTTCTGACATACGACATCAAACACTGCAATGAAACTGCCCTTCTTAGTAAGGAAAGTGAAGGAGCATCCACATTCTAGTGACCACAGGGGTTCAATGAATAAGCTAAGTGAACAGGAAAGTGGGTCAAAGACCTTCTAAATTTTAAATCTACACACATTCCTAACTTGTTATCGTTCTAAGCTTCTCTCTGTAATATTCCACTGTTTGTGATGAATTTTTCAGGAATATAACACTGTGATCATCACTTCATCTTGTAACATATCTGTTCTAGTTTTACTCAGGCAGATGGATTTGGAAAATCAAGAGTGATTCTGCTCTAAGAGATTTATGTCCATGTGCATTGAGATCAAAGCGAGTGGAGTGACTCAGGAGAAAGGGGAGCTTGAGTGAGGTATACTTAGGACCCCCATCTGACACCCATGACTTCAGAGGGAGGCCGGGGCCTGAGGTGCACTAGATGGGTGACTGTGAGAACCAAGAGAGAACATCAGGGTAAAAGTTCAGCCATGTACTGAGAACCTGTCTGGAGTAGTGGGTGGAGAGGGATAGCCAACTGCATAGGTGTCAGGGCTTTGAAGCATCATGCTTTGCCCACATCCAGTTTTGACTGGCAAAATGGAGATGACTGTGGCACAAGTAATGCCACAGAATTCTAGGTCAAGAACTCTAACTTAATAAGGGGACCCAGTGCAGAAGAGAGTAGGAGCACTAAATCATTTTATTCCCTCTCTAAGGATTCAAGTAAGAACCAAGATGGATTTAAACATACAATAAAGCCATGAATGAATCTAGCTTTGATGAAATGGAGGAAAGAAAGTAAAAGGATAAATCAGATACATTTTCATAAACCATTTTGTTCCTAGGAAACTAGGAAATATCCGTGCCTGGGAGAAGTGGATCTTTACCTATGACTATAGCTCAGATGTTTCTGTTAAGAAGATATCCCTCAGGCAAAGTCTTCTAAAGCAGGATGATCACTTCTTTTCTGTTAAGAAAGTGACAAAATGTTTTACTTTTTCACAAAGCAAGTCACACTCACCAAAATGCATGATTCATCTATCTACTTGGAATTGTCATAAAGAAGACAGTCCCTTTGATCTATAATCTAAAATTAATAAGGAGAAAGAGCCATAAAAAAGTACACATAGTCTCACTCTCCTAGAGAAGATCCAAATGTTTTAGAGCAGCACTTCCTAAAGATAATCATCCATCTTACTTTATCAAACTACAGAGATATGTTTGGTTTACTTCAAGGATACTACACATGAATGTAACAAGAAGTGTAGTAAGTCTTCTCTTAAGAGGTAAAAGAAAGAGGAAAAAAAGATGAGATTTGCTTGCATGATTGAACTTCTAGAGGAATTACTATTCATGGTAGAGTTGATTCCTGTTATCTGTTAATGTACCCATCCAAAATCAAAATATCTTCTATAATCAAAACATGTTGCATCTCACTGGACAAGACTCACACCCCTGCTTCTGAAACGTACGGTCCTAAAAGCCTGATGGATGATTTTGTTTCCACAAAGATGGTTAAAGGCTCTTTACACAAATAACTGACATGATGGAATAACTATCTTCCTTCACTTTGAACTGTGTTTTCAAACAGCCTACCTGCCACAGCTTAAAAGGGCGAATTTAATGGACTAATGAAATGTGGCACAGGATAGAAACAAAGGTCCCTATGTTTGGAAATGGTATCAAATGCTTGTAATTTTCTGAGTTCAGACATGCACACACCTGTCTTCATCATTTCAGAGCATGGGAGATGCATGCATAAAAAGACTGATGTTCAGCAAATCACAACAGCTCAAAGATCTCAAGTGTATATAAAAGAGAAGAAGGTTTACATGATCTATATGAGGCTTGACATACAGATAAAAGTAAGAACTTAATTCAACAGTCACTAGCTGGGAGTTATATTTTTCTTGAAAAAGTCTCACAAGGGAGTAGAAAATAAAATGTTTTAGACAAAGAACTAACTTGTTTCCTCAACAAGCCTTGGCATTAAATTATTCCCCAAGTGAAGACATTGTCATTGTGAGGACCAAAATCTATAATAGGCAGAAAAATAGGGCTCACTGGCCAAAGTCACCCAAAGCAGAAGGAATTGTGGTGGACCGGAATGGAGAGAATTTTCAAACCAATGCCAGGGAAGCTGCCATTCATAAATGCTCTTCCCAATTAATCACTTTTTCATACCAAATGCCAGAGTCCTGGGTTATAAGCTAACAGGGCCAATTTGGCCAGGTTCTTCTGTAAATACTGGTGGCCTCTGGCAATTGAAAGCAGATGGGATACAAAAATGAGAGCAAGTCTGAGAAGAAGTTCTGTTAAACGTGCAGCCATTTTTTAGCAGTCACACACTGGCTTCTCAGGAAGTTCCAGGAAGTCCTTTCTCTGTCCTCCAGCTCTCCTGTAAGAACCTTCCATGAAAGGTCCCCGCTGAGGTGAATGTAACAACATCCTGAGGCAGCCACATCTCACTTTCTACTTAGATAAGGTCAACAAAACTCCATCAAGTGCCTTCTTTTAAATCATGTTAAGCAGGTGAAGACGTAAGTTTTTAACTTATTTCAGTTAAAAGAAAAAACACATGTGGAGAGATATATATGGTGCTACTTTGGTCTTGCTTTGGAAGCTGCCACTTATTAATAATATACCAATGAAGGAGCTCTTCTAGGTGAAACTTGCCTCTCCAAACTGTAACATTTCATGAATGGCCTTGCAGGGTTCCTCATCCATCAAGATTCCCAGCAGTCACAGACACTGTTGTATCAAACATCTATATACACATTTCTAATTTCTACTTACAGCCTCCATAGAATGAAAAATATAATTGGTTTCAAGGTCTTACGTTACTGTTGCCTTGTTGGAAACTATAACTTTAAAAGGAATGGTTTCAAAGGAATGCTTTTTCAGGTGGTATTGCTAAAATGGTAATAATATGAAAATGTTTTGTTGATGCTGGGGTGGCGGTTGTTTTTAGAGGTACAAAGAAGGCAAACAAGGAAATGTTTAAACATTGCCCAAAAATGAACTCTCAAGGTCCAGTGACCCAGGCACCTTTGCATATCAAAGTCGATACTTCCCAAAGTACGTTGCAAGAAAACTTACCCACAAGAAGTTTTCCAAATTCAAATAAGTTTGAGGAATGCCATTCATGATACACCCCTTTTGGAAACTCATAAGGCTTAGAGCAACATAAAAGCTTTGTGAAGCTCCCCAGTAAAGAAATATGCTTAACTTTTTGAAACTTAGTGCTTGTGAAATGCAGAACTGCAGAATCTTTATTTAGAATAACCTTACTTAATGGTCTGTATGATGCTGTGACATACTTTGAGAAATACTGGTACAAACTTCTCTAGCAGAATGAAGTTAAGAAAGGTTTTCACTTTAGGAGTTTCTATAACTTACCCCCCAAAAATCAACGCACTGTCTGGCAAACACAGTTTCACTGATCTCAACTATAGCCATCACACTACAGTTGAAATACATTTTCTGGGGCCAGGCATGGTGGCTCACACCTGTAATCACAGTACTTTGGGAGGCTGAGGCAGGTGGATCACCTGAGGTCAGGAGTTCAAGACCAGCCTGACCAACATGGTGAAACACCATCTCTACTAAAAGTAGAAAAATTAGCTGGACATGGTGGCAGGCACCTGTTATCCCAGCGACTTGGGAGACTGAAGCAGGAGAATCACTTGAACCCGGGAGACAGAGGTTGCAGTGAGCCAAGATCGCACCACTAAACTCCAACCTGGGCAACAAGAGCGAAACTTGGTCTCAAAAACAAAACAAACAAACAAATAAACAAAAACATTTTCTACTGCTCAGTCCTTTGTAGAGATGAAGAATAGCTGATGGTCATTTTCTACGTTAAAAATCACTATACATTTAGAGAACTTTGTTAAGCCATCCGTCTGCATAGTCTTGACTCTAGCTGAGATAAATCCTGAGCACAGGAAGGATTCTTGGCATCGTTAAACCATATCAGTGTTTATAAGGATAATATTCTCATGGGTGAGGTGGATGCAATGCAAGTGGAGAAAACCAAGCTCTTCAAGGCAGCCCAGGTCGTCTTATATCTTTATTCTCTATACTCTTAATATTGTTTGAACCAATGAGTGCTCAATTAAATCTCTAATGTTTTATCTTACTGTTTACCAGTATGTTCTTCCTCTCCAAATGCACTGTCCTTTACTTACATATTCCCTACATATTTCTTCTGCTTGTTTCAAAAAACTCTGTCAGTTTTTAAGATCATTTTCCATTTCCATCACACCACGGGGTATGTGGCGGCTCACTCCAGTTAGTCATGCAATTAGTCATGCCTCTGCCTACAAGAGACATAAAGTACCAGGAGCAGGCAGATGACGAAGGGAGCCATCAGACACTTCCACCCCAATTCACGTGCTTTGTCAAAGCACTCTTGAAAATTCTCCCATCCTCATCATGGTTCTCTTGGAAAAACCTGGTCACTGATTATTCATTCATTCAACAGATATGTTTCATTGCCATCTAAAAAGATAGTCTCTTTGGGCACTGTACTTACTTAGAGGCAAACACTTAAAGAATTTAGCAATCAATCACTCCCATCTCTTTTGTATTTTCCAGGTACTAGTCTAGGCTCTTGGGAAAACATCAGTAAACAAAACAGATGAGAGAGAGAGAGAGAGAGAGAGAGAGAGAGAGAGAGAAAATCCTGCCTTTCCAGAGAGGAAAAGAGAAAAAGAGACCACGAGAGAGTGAGTCAGTGAGCCTGGTAAGGGGTATCTGTTATATACAGATTGTGGGCAAGAAACGGAGTGCAATTCTAAACACAATGGTAGGCTGCACTGAGAAGGTGGCAATCAAGCAAGTCTTGGAGAAGATGAAGGAGTCGGCCACAACACTCACTTCACAGTAGAAAATGAGTTAGGAAGTAGCAAGGGAGATAATGGAGTGGGCGCTGGATGAGACCAGCACATGTAGAACCTGTCAGGCCATTATAAAGGTGATGACTATTATTACTGTCAGAGAAATAAGGAGCCACCAGAAGATTTTAAGCACAAGAAGGGCATGATCTGACTTACATTTTAAAGTAATCACCCTGGCCACTGCGTTGAGGAATAGACTGGACCTTGGCGCAAGAGTAGAAGCAGGAAAAATGGTTAGAAGGCTATGGCAATAATCCAAATGAGAGATGACAGTGGCTTGGACAGGGTAAAAAGCAGTGAAGGTGTTGAGAAGCCGTCAGTGTCTAGATGCATTTTGAAAATATAGTTGACAGAATTTTCTTGATGGATGAAATATGAAATTCTAGACAGAGAAAGAGAAAAAAGGAAACCCCCAAAATTTTGGCTGAGGTAACTAGCAGAATGCACTGAGATGAAAAATGCTATTGAGGCAACACACTGAATGGATAAAGTCAGAAGTTAATTTCAGAATGTTGAATTTGAGACACTAGTGTGGAGATGCATGTATATAGATGACACTTTCCTTCTTGAACAACCCTAGGTCCTACATATATTATTTCACTTATTTTTATTATATTACAGGTGAAAAATAATTTTTAATACTCATCAATGTTTTTGCTATGTAATAATGTAGACATACAAACATTAAAGCTCATATTACAAACTTATTTTCTTTCTAATACTCTATGCTTCCTCCTTAGGCAATGCACATGTAAAAATAAGGAATTTTAGACTTTTTTTTTTGATGGAGGGATGATTCTTCCCAGGGTTGTATTTATCAGCCTTGCACTCCCTTTATAGGCTCCTCGGGCAGTGCACTTACAGCTAATTTTAACCTAAAGAATCTGACAATCAATTGCTACAGTCTCCTCTGTGTTTTCCAACTCAATAAACACTTTTCAGTAGGCTTTTTGTCTAAAGGGACTTGTTTTAGCTGCTTTTATCTTTGGGACTCCTAATTGCATATTTCAGGGTTTTCTCAGAACAAGATGGAAAAACGTGTGCTCCTTTAAATAGAAATGTCATGTTCTGGATGGAAATGGAAAGGACAGAATGCTTCTAGATGTTACAAAAATATCTTCTGACCTTTGTAACCGTTTAAAACAATCAGAAGCATTGTCTGCTAAGTGTTAATGAGCTGTTTTTATGAAAATATGAATCATTATGAGAAATAACAAGTATAAAAATTAAGATTCCTTCTCAAAAGGTGGCATTTGCTCTGAGTAAAGGCAAATAATAATATAGACTATGAAATCTCACTGAGAATCACAAAGCATCCAAATCAGGGAAAACAAACTAAAGCTGTTAGTGATGTCTGATAGCTTCTTCTTCCATTATACATATATCTAAGACTCACTAATAAACTCAGTGAGTCTTCCAATTGAGGGGTAAATAAAAGAGGGGTAGGTAAGTCATTTTCTTATTAAATATGTAAAAATGTAATTGCCCTGTGAAGGCAAAGGAAAAGACAAATGATTTAGTGATGTATAAGACTTTTGCCTGGCCTAGATCAAAAGCCAAGCAGAGCACTCCAGGTACAACTGAATGGTATATTACACATGACATGAAGAAAGAGTATTTGTAAAAGTTTCAGCTCCAGAACAAGGAGAATACTTTTACAGATGCCATATTAATAATTGACAAAAAGGCAGGTCTTGGTAAGACTGCTCAAGGGCCACTGATTTTCAGGTAGCTGCTGAACAAAGGGTTGCATTTCTAGTGTCTGCTTTGTTCTAATCCCTGACACTGAGGGGAATGGAGAAATCCAGCAATGGTAGCATAATGTTTTATGAACAGCAACAACAAAAACTATTTTTTTCTTAAATCCTGCTTATTTTTGCAAAATTTTTAAATACCACTAAAGACATCCATAATCTTTCTAAAGTCTGGAGCTTTAGGCGATAGCTGCAATAGCCATTTGTAAATAAGTCACTAAATTTCCCATTCTTCCTTCCCCTTGATAAATGTTCAGTTTTAACAGAGTGATTTTATGTTTTATTCTGCCCTTCTGTTACATTTGAACATACTAACTTCCCAAACTGTGCTTCCGCACTTAAAATCTGCATTTAAAAACGTGTTACTACTATTACCTCTTATGTCAAGAAGTTAAAGAAGCTCCCTGTCACTCAAGGTAGAGGATAAAGGGAGGTGGGGAGGAGAGCATTAACTTTTATAAGCAACAGTAATATCAAACATAGATTCTGGTCATGGAAGCATGGCTGGACTTTGATATATATCGACTCAAGAAAAGGCAGTCAACTGGAGTTCTTGTTATAAAGGCTGATATTTCTACAAAATGGAGCCAGGATCCCTCATTGTACTCCTGAGTTTAAGCTGTGACAATTTCATGATGCTGGAACAACACAGGGCTCCTCATGTGCTGGCCTCCATGAAGTGTTTCATGTGGCTTGCTCTGGTCCAACCACAGTTGGTGCAGGGAGGATCAGAGAGGGGGCTCACACAGCTGTGCAGTGGCAGAATCTGGCCTCAGACTCAGGTCAGCACTAATCACTCCCCTCCACAACCTCCCTTCCTCCCAGCCTTGGGACTATCATTCTGGAATCTGGGCAATACAACTCAACATGAATGCAGGGGCTACCCCCAACACAGAGTGGACTGACTTCCACTTGAGGTTGGTAGTAAATTTGAAGTGAACTAAACGAATTATTGAATTTAATGTGAGACTACCAAATGAAATCAAATGACAATCATAAGTCTGATACAGTATGTATCACATATGGCAAAGCAATGACATAAAAGTATGTGGGAAGGTCAGTACAATGGATATTTGAATATGTTCCATTTTAAAATGAGGTACAGATCCAACTTCTCTATTTTCTAACACTGCATCAAATAAAGTGGTGAGCTCATTTTCAAACTCTCATCAGAAAGATGATATGGAGGAAAATCTCAGCTTTGGAGCATGGCCGATGGGCCCGAGTTGTCTAAAACTACTGAGCTGGAAAACTGCGACCCACAGGGCAGAACATTATCAGCACAGGAAAAAAGTGGTAGGTGGAGAACCAGCTGAGAGCAGGAAGAAGAGGCTGCATCAACTGGGCTGGTCAAGTCTCAGACAGAACAGCATCTCATACAATGGCTACTCTCATGGCACTAGTGGTCGGGGTGAGAAGGACCATGGCAAGGCATCATCAGGGTCCATTTATCGAATACTGCAGTGGTCTCAAAGCAGAACAAGCTGGATGGGTTGTAAATGGGCTAGAAAGATTGGACGTATAAGAGCATGAAGAGGATTTTCATTAATTGAGGTTACAAAAAGAATAGAGAATGTGCTGTTTGCAGAGAATGGGAACTGAAAAGAGGAATGTAGGCCTGAGGAAAAAAGAAAAATCCGTGTTGGCATAAAGCCATTCACTATTAAATGCAATCTTCATTCCCCAAGTTCAATTTTATTTTACCATTCAGTATATTAAAACATGATGCTTATTTTACCAGGTTTCATAACTGCTATTCTGGAATTTAGTGATCCTTGTGCCATAATACCATAACCTATTATTTGGCTGAGCTAAATGCAAAATAATTTCCAGCGATCAGCAAGTGTGTTCAGTTCAACCATATGGATCTATGGTAGTACAATGTTGTACTCCAGGGATTGAAAAATGTATGTGACAATGATGAAACTGAATAGCTGTGAAAGACTGCATGGGCAGCAAAGCTCTAAATATTTACTACCTTGTTCTTTCTTTTAAAAAAGTTTGCCATTTCTTGGTCTATCCTATTGTATTGTGTTTATTCCCATAAGCTGCTCCAAGTCCCTTTTGGAATAAGGTGAGGATGCCAAGAAGCAAATAATCACTTTCCAATAGTGGCTCTTGTTTTGCTCTTATCTTCTTGTTGAGATGTGTGGGAATTTTATTTAAAGAGAGATCACAGGCTGACATCTCTGCTTATCAGCTCTGTGTGGTGTTGTGGTGAGTAGGTTGATGGGAGCTGTGACATGGACCAGCATGGAGGTAAATCCAGAGCGAGGCTGAGAACAGGCATGAAGGGAGATCCCTGAGATGACGAAGGCCCTCCCTGAGTGCGGAGCGGCATTAGCCCTACCCCATCCCCACCCTCCATTTCCACCAAGTTGTTGCTAGTAGTCACCTCTACCAGTCCGGCTGCAAATTTTCCCCACCATGGACATGAAAAATTTTGGCTTGAGTTTCCCCAGGGCTCAGAAATTTTTCCCCACATGGACATGAAAATTTGGCTTGTTTCCCAGGGCTCAGTGCTGTAGCCTGTGATTTGTGTTGGTTGCAAAACTACCACCCTACTAAAAATTTAAAAAACAAATAAAACCCAAAACCCTCAAACGCATACCTATGAGGTGAGGGGAGGGGAGAGACAGGACTTCCACCGCCCAATGTTCATTCTTAAAAGACATCTCATGATTGAGGCTATTACTAAGAAAGTCAGGTATCAGTAGCCCCCTTCTTTTTCTCTCATGTTTTCCTTTTACAAGTATCCTACAAGATTACGAAAGGTATAAAAATACCATAAAATCTCAAGACACTCTGTGAGAATGTAATAAAGAACCAATACCAAAGAAATTACTCTTAAATATAATTTAATGGTGTTTCCTCTGTAATGCAGGGAAACCACATTAGAGAACACGGGAAATTGGGAACTATAAAGAATAGGACTGACTAATGGTATTAACTCCTCTAAATAATCCAAATTAGACTGGCTACTTTCCTGATATATGTCACTTTTTATTGCAAGTCAACAGTCTGACATAAAGTCTGTAAGAGTCATAAAGAAAAACCCAAGTGCATTTTCAGCCATGGTTCTCCTGGGGCATACACACTCACTATTCATAGAAAATAATGGAATATTCAGCCTTTGTGGCTTAAATATCCTTTATCTCTTACCATACATACATTCCTACAGAGTGATTACCCTCATCACGAAGGGTCAGAGCAAATTAGTTCACTTTAAAATTCATTGTTAAAAACAACTCAAGCCAATAAGAAATTTCTAGATTATTCTCTACATTATGTAATATAAGTTCAAATGACTTTCTAGAGAATGAATGGTGTGTGAATATAAGGAGGAGATGAAGGAGAGGCACAGAATGAGATAAATTCTACTCTTAAATTCTCAAAGATACCAACTGAGCTCTTCCGTGATAAATAATAAACTACTCCATGAGGTCTTAAATTTCGTATGCCCTGAAAACAGGACAAACTAGAAACAATCTCTAAATTCATTGTGTGGTTATTTCTAGAGAAAGGAACATTTAGATTCTGTATTCTGCCTCTCCCACCCAATTCTGGACAAGATCTTGTCAAAAGTAAAACATCTACTCTTTGAGGTGCTTACCCATAGAAACAGTTCAACTAGATATGGAAGTGGCCTGGAATAGTCTGCAGTGTGTAATGGTGTCTAACATAACTTACTTCTAAACAAGAAATAATTTGTTTTTGTTTTCCATAATTACAAAAATGTAGAGAAACAGGTATTCAACGGAGGCCTATGAAAAGCAGGTTGTGGGGGTTGGTTTTGGCAGATGACACACCTGCTGTTTTACATGACTTAATTTGTCTTATATGACTTAATTTGCAGTTTTATAAAGTTAATTATCGAAATGTTAATAAAATGCAAATAAGTAAAATACAAATGTATTAGGAAAGAGTATGCTCCCACCTCCACCTATCAGGTGTCCTGGTTGATGATAAAATAGGAAGCAAGAAGAAGGTTTTTGATAAATTGGAGAAGAAACAAAGATTATAAGCATATATATTGCCCAAAATGACACAACAAAAGCTGGTTACTATTAGTAAAAGAGGATGGGTGCTGTGGCTCACACCTGTAATCCCAACACTTTGAGAGGCTGAGGCAGGTGGGTCACAAGGTCAGGAGTCTGAGACAAGCCTGGCCAACTTGGCGAAACCCTGTCTCTACTGAAAATACAAAAATTAGCCAGGCGCATTGGCGGTTGCCTGTAATTCCATCTACTTGGGAAGCTGAGGCAGGAGAATTGCTTGAACCCGGGAGATGGAGGTTGCAGGGAGCCGAGATCGTGCCACTGCACTCTAGCCTGGGTGATAGAGCAAGACTCTGCCTCAAAAAATAAATAAATAAAATAAAATAAAATAAAAGCAAGATATGCATGTCTTACAAATCTCTAGTGACTCTAAGGCTGTTCTTTTCCTTCAGTCCCCACCTCCTATGCTCCACGGACACACACAAAAGCAGCAAAAGGACCTGAATTCTCTGTCTTATTTTTTTTTTTTTTTTTTTTTTGAGACGGAGTCTCTGTTGCCCTGGCTGGAGCGCAGTGACACAATCTCGGCTCACTGCAACTTCTATCTTCCAGGTTCAAGTGATTCTTGTGCCTCAGCTTTCTCAGCAGCTGGGATTACAGGCACCCACAATCATGCCCAGCTACTTTTTATATTTTTAGTAAAGACAGGGTTTCACCATGTTGCCCAGGCTGGTCTCAAACTCCTGACCTCAGGTGATCCACCCGCCTTGGCCTCCCAAAGTGCTGGGATTACAAGTGTGAGCCACTGTGCCCGGCAAGGACCTGAATTCCTTCCTCTAGTCTTATTTCCTCCCCTGGCCTGGGCCCACCAAGAAGAAAACTAAACAAAACAGAGCGAGAAGCCAAGTGGAAGAAGTATGGCAAGGGAAAGGAAAGTAGGCGAAGGCTTAAAAAGATAGAAGTTTGATATTGTTTGGGTGCATGGTATCACACACCGTATCGCACACACTCACTCCTTAATCGCGCTGATATCAACTCATACGGCTGTACCCTGCCCACTTGGCTCCAGTCATCTCAGCCTCCTTACTGTCTGTGACGGGTCCAGTACTTTCCTGCCTCAGGGCCTCAGCACTGGCTTTCCCTGCTCTTGGAATGCTCTTCCCCAAACAGCCACATGACTCACTCTTTCACTTCCTTTATATCTCTGCTCCAATGTCACCTTATCTGTGAGGTGATGTGAGACCTCTTCACATCACCTAATATTTGACATATCAAGACATATTTTAAGTGTTTAAGTGTAAGCTCCATGCAGGTGGGACGTTCATTTTGTCCACTGTGCTAATCACAGCAACCAAAAGACACTCAATCAATATTAAGACAAGGACAGAGGAAAAAGCAGTGATGCTACAAAGAACATATTCTCCTTTCAATATAAGCCAAGGTTGTTTTTTATGATTGAGAATCAATCAAAGGTGAAAATAAAAGAAAGATTTTCCATGACACTCTGGACTCACTGCATATGCTTGTTTATCCGGTATTTTTTTCTTGCTAATATATAGTTTCACTATCTCAAGATTTATGGATATAATCAGGGATTATAAAATAATTTCAGCTCGATACTTGCTGATTCAGTACACAACTCATTTAGAAATAATTCAGGTGGATCGACCTGTGTTTATTCTGCTGACATTATTATAAACATTTCATCTATTATTTCTTTTTATCACAAAACAATGTCCATAAAGCATGACACCTATGTTCATAAAAGTGTAATCCTCCTGTTTACTGCCTCAGAGTCAAAGCCCTTACCATCATGTCGTTAGTAATTCATCATCACACACACAAAAAACAGGTTTATTCCCACTTCGAGAGGTTACTAACTAGTTGGAGAACCTGACTCTAAGGCTTGATTCCTATCTCCCTTCTGGTATGGAAGCAGATCAAGAAAAGCGAAACCAGGCCACAAAAACATGAGCGAAGTTCTGTCTCCAAGCTCTGAAAGAAGAACATGTGGAGAGTGTAAGTGGACAAGAATTGTCAGAGGCTCTAGTTAATTGATTGCAAGAATTTTCAAGATGAAAGCCACCACAGAAGAGCTCAATCTTAACTATCCCCACAGCTGGAATGCTCTGCTAATTTTTTAGGATGCATTAAAGTGATTATGAAACAAACTCCCTGAAAGAAAAGGATTAACAGCCTTTCACAGAGGAAGTTTCCATTCATTCATCATGTTATCAATGACACTCTGGGGAGGGCCAAGACTTGCCTGTGTGCGAGGCCTACTGCCATCATGAGAGGTTATGCTTAACACACTTGACCGAGATGACAGTCTGTGGGGAATCCCCAGTCCCCTTAATTAGCTGGGAAAAAGTCAAGAAAAACCCTTTCCGACATACCCATTCAGGCTCCACTATATGTGCTCCTGCAGATCAGTTACAATACAGCAGGCATGCCAAACCATGAGCTAAGGTCAGATAATAATAAAACAAACCTCATACTCACCCCCAAATATTTCATGCGGCTGTTGAGCACGGTGCTTTTCAAGTCTTTAGATATATGTCTTACAAGAAAAGATTCTCTAGACTAAAATCTGATTAAACAGAATTGCTAACTTTTTGCAGTTTTATTCATTTAGATAATAGATACTGAGTGGCAAATTTAGACAATAAATAAATAAAATTTAGGTAATAAATATTGAGTGGGGCAAGTTCCTAGTGATAGAAGTATGGCAGTGAACAAGACACAAAAAAATGTTTGTCCTCATGGGGCTCATGCTCTGGTTGGCAGAAATAGGCATTAAGTAAAATAACCAAACTACATAGTATTTTAGAACTTGAAGTTTAAGTGAAGGGAGTTAAAAAGTAAAAGGAAGACAAAGGAGTAGAGAGTATATGACTACCTTTTAAATAGGATGGTTAAAGTAGGCCTTACTAACAAGGTGAAATTTGAGCTCAAGTTTATGTAACTAATTGGCATGTCAGAGTTTCTTGAGGATGGTTATTTACATGATCCTTGCTTTATAAAATTCATTTACAAAAAAATGTATCAGATGGTTACTTTAAAATAAGGTGTTTGGGGGGAAAGAATACCCTCTTCAAAAAATGATGCAGAGAAAACTGGATAAGCACATTCAAAAGAATGAAGTTGGATCCCTACTTCACTGCGTACCCAAAGATTAACTCAAAATGAATCAATGACCTAAATATAAGAGCTAACACCACAAAACTCTTAGAAGAAGAAAACAGTCATAAATCTTGATGATCTTGAATTTGGCCATGCATTTTTAGATTTGACATTAAAACATGATAGAAAAGAAAACATTGCTAAACTGGATTTCACAAAATTAAAACTTTTGGTCAGGCATGGTGGCTCATGCCTATAATCCCAGCACTTTGGGAGGCCATGGCAGGTGGGTCACGTGAGGTCTGGAGTTCAAGACCAGCTTGGCCAACATAGCAAAACCCTGTGTCTACTAAAAATATAAAAAATGAGCTGGGCGTGGTGGCAGGTGCCTGTAATCCCAGCTACTCAGGAGGCTGAGGCAGGATAATCGCTTGAACCCAGGAGGCAGACGTTGCAGTGAACTGAGATTGTGCCATTGCACTCCAGTCTAGGCAACAAGAGCGAAACTCCATCTCAAAAAAAAAAAAAAATTAAAAACTTTTGTGCATCAAAAGACATTATCAAGAATGTAAAAGGCCAAGCTATGTAATGAGAGACAGTATTTGCAAATCAAATATCTTTTAGGGATTTAATATCCTGAACATATAAATAACTCTTACAACTCAACAACAAAAGACAACCCAATTAAAAGTGGGCAAAGGACCTAAATAGACATTTCTCCAGAGAAGACATAATGAGGATGACCAATAAACATATGAAAGGATGCTCAACTTCATTGATCATTAAGGAAATGCAAATCATAACAACAATAAGTTACCTCTTCAGACTCAGTAGGATAGCTTTAATTAAAATAACAGAAGATAAATAACAAGTGTTGGTTGGGATGTAGAGAAATAGGAGCTCTTGTACATTGCTGGAGGGAATGCAACATGGTGCAGCCACTATGGAAGTTTGTCACTTCTTCAAAAAGTTAAAAGTTGAATTACTTTATGACTCAGTAATTTCACTTCTAGTTATATGCTCTAGAGAAATGAAAATATATATACACAAAGAAACTTGTACACAAATATGTACAGTAGTGTTATTTTAGTAGTCCAAAAAAAAAAAAAACATTCAAAGTAGGAAAACATTGAATGCCCATCTATGAATAACTGGATAAGCAAATTGTGGTATATGCTTAAGGTATTAAATATTCTGGTATATTTACTTAAATTACTTGAATATAAGTTAATAACATTTGAAAAGCAGCAGATGCAAAAAGATCACTTTTACCTTCTTGTTATTTCTTAAAGCAGAAAATACGATTCTCATATGAAAGATGCCCTCCCCATACCAAAAAGATGCAGCTTCCTTATCCTCAAGGATGAGAAATATAACCGGAGAGAATCATGTACAGACCTTGTTAAAGTAATTCTTATCTTCTAAGCTTCCCCACATAATTTAGTTATACCTTCACTATTTACTATTCTTTGTCCAATCCAGTTTATAAGTAACAGACTTCAACTGCTTCTTTGACTCTTTAATTCTTTATGAGGGCACCTGTGACATATAAAACTTGTATTAAATAAATGTGTGTGTTTTTGCCCATTTATCTTATGTCAATTTAATTATTGAACATAGGTGGGACCCTAAGTGGATGCAGGTGGAGTTTTTCTGCCCCTACATTACATACAATGGAATATGACTTGGCCATGAAAAGGAACAACGTGCTATACAACTTCAGTGAACATCAAGAATATGGTGCTAAGTGAAAGAAGCCAGACATAGAAGATCACATATTTTATTACTCCTGTAAACAAAAAATAAAATTCTAAGGCCTTCAGCCATTTGAACGGACCCCTCCTCTTGCTCAAGGGGTTTCCAGAGTTACCTGAAAATCTAGTTCAGGCCATGATGAAAGAGCAGGTTGGACATACCTCATTATACCCCACCAGCACTAACATCAACACAGACTTCATAAGAAACATTTACAGTCTATTCTCTCTAAGCCTGCTACTTGGAGGCTTCACCTGCATAGTAAAACAAGGTCTCTACAACCCTCTATTGTAACCCAGGCATTCCTTTCTTTTACATTTTATTATTATTATTGTATTATTATTATTTTGAGACAGACTTCGCTCTGTCACCCAGGCTGGAGTGCAGTGGTGCGATCTCGGCTCACTGCAACCTCCACCTCCTGGGTTTAAGAGGTTCTTCCACCTTAGCCTGACAAGTAGCTAGAACTACAGGCGCATACCACCATGCCTGGCTAATTTTTGTATTTTTAGTAGAGATGGGGTTTCGCCATGTTGGCCAGGCTGGTCTTGAACTCCTGGCCTCAAGTTTTCTGCTCACCTCGGCCTCCCAAAGTGCTGGGGTTACAGGCATCAGGGACCATGCCTGGCCTCAGGCATTCCTTTCTAT
>NW_016806331.1:4797923-4878982 GCF_001698545.2 Rhinopithecus bieti
CCAGCACTAACATCAACACAGACTTCATAAGAAACATTTACAGTCTATTCTCTCTAAGCCTGCTACTTGGAGGCTTCACCTGCATAGTAAAAACAAGGTCTCTACAACCCTCTATTGTAACCCAGGCATTCCTTTCTTTTTACATTTTATTATTATTATTATTATTATTATTATTATTATTATTATTGTATTATTATTATTTTGAGACAGACTTCGCTCTGTCACCCAGGCTGGAGTGCAGTGGTGCGATCTCGGCTCACTGCAACCTCCACCTCCTGGGTTTAAGAGGTTCTTCCACCTTAGCCTGACAAGTAGCTAGAACTACAGGCGCATACCACCATGCCTGGCTAATTTTGTATTTTAGTAGAGATGGGGTTTCGCCATGTTGGCCAGGCTGGTCTTGAACTCCTGGCCTCAAGTTTTCTGCTCACCTCGGCCTCCCAAAGTGCTGGGGTTACAGGCATCAGGGACCATGCCTGGCCTCAGGCATTCCTTTCTATTGATAATAACTCTTTCAACAAATTGCCAATCAGAAAATTTTTAAAGCTACCTATGACCTGGACGTGCCTCCACCCTTCAAGTTGTTCTGCCCTTCCATATCGAGCCAATGTATGTTTTACACATATGATTGATGTCTCAGGTCTCCCTAAAATGTACAAAAGCAAGCTGTACCCCTATCACATAGGGCACTTGTAGTGAGGACCTCCTGAGGCTATGTCACAGGTGTGTCCTTCACCTTGGCAAAATAAACTTTCTAAATTGGCTGAGGCCAGTCTCGGACATTTTGGGTTCACACTCCTTTTATATGCTATACCCAGAATAGGCAAATTAATAGAGACAGAAAGCAAATTAAAGGTTATCAGGGGATAGAGGAGGGGAAAGCTGAGAGTGATTACTTAATAAGTATGAGGTTGTTTTATGGGGTAATGAAAAAGCTTTGAAACTAGAAAGTGCTGGCAGTTGTATAACACTGTAAATACACTAAGTGCCACTAAATTGTACTCTTTAAAATAGTTAATTGTATGTTATATAACTTTCACTTCAATTTTAAAAAGGTGTTTTAATCATGCAAATTTTTTTCATTCAATTTTCAGGACTGTCGTTACATTTTATGTTTAAATTTCAGTTCTGTATTCATTCCAGACTTTTACCTAATTGCAATATTTCATCATTTTTTATACTTTATTGAGGTAAAGTTACCATAAAACAAATTCAACCATTTTAAGTATATATTTTGGTGAGTTTCACTACCACAGTTATATGTTAAAAAACATAAAACACCTCAAAATGTTATTTCAAGTTATAGTCAACCTCCAACCCCACGTTTTCTGTCATTACACCTTTTTTAGAATTTCACATGAATGGAATCATATAGGGTATTTAGTTTGTTTTTATGCTGCTATGAAGAAATACCCAAGACTAGGTAATTTATAAAGAAAACAGGTTTAATTGACTCACAGTTCTGCATGGCTGGGGAGGTCTCAGGAAATTTATAATCATAGTGGAAGGTGAAGAGGAAGCAGGGACCTTGGGCAGCAGGAGACAGAATGAGTGCTGAGCAAAGGGAGAAAAACCCCTTATAAAACCATCAGATCTCATGAGAACTCTCTCACTATCACAAGAACAGCATGTGGGTAACTGCCCCCATGAGTCAATTATCTCTCATGGGGTCCCTCCCATGACATGTGGAGATTATGGGAACTATAATTCAAGATCAGATTTGGGTGGGGACACAGCCAAACCATATCATATAGCATACACTCTTATATGTCTGGTTTCTTTCACTTAGCACCATGTTCATCCATGTCCGTCCACATTGTTTTATGTATTCGTAGTTTGTTCCTTAAAATTTCTGAATAATTGATGACACTGAGTTTGTCCAATTGCATGTTAGGTCATTAGATTTTTCCCAATTTGTTTGCTATTATAAATAAAGCTGTATGAATATTCACAGACAAGATATTCATGTGGACATGTTTTCATTTCTTTTCAGTAGGTGGAGATGGATAGAGCTGTTTAATTTTATGTTTAACTTTTTAAGAAACTTCCAAATTTTTCCAAAGTGTCTGTATCATTTTTTATTCCCATCAGTAATGGATGAGGATTCCAGTTGCTCCACACTGGCCAATACTCAGTGTTGGGAATCTTTCCAGTGATAGTCATTATAGTGAGAATATAATGGTATCTCTTTGTGGATTTAATTTGAAGTTCCCTGATGACTAATGATGCTGAGCATCTTTTCATGTATTTGTTAAAAATTTTGCATATCTTCTTCTGTGAAGTGTCCACATGAATCTTTTCTCCATTTTAGTTTTTGTCTTCTTATTATTGCATTTTAAGAGCACTTTAAATATTCCAGATACAAGGTCTTTGTAGATTTATGTTTTACAAATATTTTATCCCAATTTGTGACTTGCCTCTTCATTTAATTCACATTATCTTTTGATGAAAAGAATATTTAATTTTGATGACATCCAATTTATCAACTTTTCTTTTATAGTTTTCACATTAAATGTTCTAAGAAATATTTGCTTAAGTCAAATTCACAAAGATTTTCTCCTTTTCTTTTAGAAATTTTGGTGTAATTTACTTTTTTGTTTAGGGCTATGATCCACTTAGAATTAATTTCTGTATACTGTATAATGTAAGGATTAAGATTCATATTTTTTCTTACAGATATTCAGTTACATTTTTAAAAGACCATTGTTTCTCCATTGAATTACTTTGATAACTATGTCAAAAATCAGTTGATCCCATTAGTGTGGATTTAGCCCTGAATTCTCAATTCTATTCCATTTCCTACTGATTTTTTTTTTTTTTTTTTAAACTGAGTTTGGTCACACACTCCTGTTTCTTCACATATCTAGTAATCTTTGGTTAAACTGGGTGTTACATGTCATACATTGTAGGGACCCTGGATTCTATTTTGTTCTTCTGAAATTGTTGGTTTTCCTGTTTGAATACATTTGATGAGCTTCCATAGACTCAAACTGGAAAATCTGTTTCTCTGCAGAATGTTGAAATTATTGCTCAGTTCTTTTCTTCTTTTGCCTGGATTTCTGGGGATCTCTCTTGTGCCAATATGGCTTTGTGATCAGTCAATGATTTGGGCAGAGGTTATACATGAATAACTCACGCCAGTGAATTTCCCAATCTCTGCTGCTCAACTAGTGTATGTGCTGAAGAATGCATACAAACTTGCAGCAAATAAGTCTCCCAGAGCTTTTAATTTTGCTTGTGCACATGTCATTTAACAGCCATGAATGCATGGATTCATGTATATTACCTCTGCTCTTCTATATTTCTCTTGCTTCCAAAACTTTCCCTTACCTTTTTGCTGCTCTGTTTCTTTCCCAAACCAAATTTTTCCAAAATTGTAAAACTTTCCAAAGTTTACCAGTCAATTCCAACCAGTAAACTTATGGATTTTTACTGCTAGATCTGACAGGATGGAGAGAACTTACCTTCAGGTAAAAGCATCTTATCCAATGGAGTAGCAGTTTTTCATAAGTAAACATTTTCAAGTTTTTGGCTGAAATGGTTTGTCTGTGTCACCACCCAAATCTCATCTTGAATTGTAGTTCCCATAATTCCCACATGTTGTGCGGACCAGGTGGAGATAATTAAACCATGGGGGCAGTTTCCCCCATTCTGCTCTTTGTGATAGTGAGGTAGTTCTCACTAGATATGATGGTTTTATAAGGGACTTTCCCCTTCAATGGGCACTCATTATTCTCTCTCCTGCTGCCTTGTGAAGAAGGATGTGTTTGCTTCCCCTTCTGCCCTGATTGTAAGTTTCCTAAGGCTTCCCCAGCCCTGCATAACTGTGAGCTAACTAAACCTCTTTCCTTTATAAATTATTCAGTCTCAGGTATGTCCTTATAGCAGCATGAGAATGAACTAGAATATTTGCCTTTGGTCTTTGGTCATTTTTGAAATAGTTGTATTTAATAATTTTGTAGTTTTATACTTTTGGGGGAGGCAGTGGGAGAAATGACCCAACTACCTCTGGCATTCATTCATGAAAGTAGAGTCTTAACCACATTTTAAGCATTTATAAATAGGTTATTTACCACAATTTCATTTATCATTATATTAAATCAAATAAATTACTTTGAAAATTAGCCAACCACAGCAGTAACTTCTCATTTACAAACATCAAGCTTCAGATCAATACAGGGTTAGTAGAAACAGTCAAAAAATCTATAAGGTGGCCATGGTATATTATTACCAGCTAGAAAACATTTAAATACACAAAGAGAGGAGATTCAATTTACACCCAGACCACCTGCACAAAAAAGAACATTATGGGCATAGAATATCTGTCTTCAAATGCAGAGTTCATTCTATTTTTCAAAAAATTACCTTAAAGGCTGCTAAGCAGTGCAGGCTCAATAAGGCCATCACAACTGCCAGAAGGATGGTGGCTAAGTTCCGCATGTCCCATATGGTCTCCACCAAAGGAATACTGCCGACCTGCCAGTCGTAGCACAGGGTCACAGGTGCAAGCAGAAGCCACACGTTGAACGCTAAGAGGTAGGAATAGGTGAGGAATCTATAAAGAGAAGAGGAATCACTGAAACACTGCTCAAGAACCATGGCATTCTGTAAGCATTCAGTCACCATATTTTTATTAAATAGCATTTCTACCCAGTCAATGTTATCTTGGAGGAGAAGACAAGGGAAGATGGAAAGCCATTCACTCATTTATTTATTAAATTGATAGATTTGGGATATATCTAATAGGTTCTAGCCACTCTGAGGTGCTGACCTTTCAATGGTGAACAAATACAGATACAGTTTCCATGACATATATTTTAAAATTATCATACAAATAAATATATTACAACCAGAAATAAATGCTATGAAGGAAATGTTTGACAAAAGCACATGACAGAAATGTCACTCTGTTTCAGACGTGATTCCCTGGATAAGAGGCATTTGAATTGTCCCTTCTTAATAGTGCCCAGAATCCCGCAGTAGATTTGAAAATATTTCATCATTTTTATAATACACTGATCTATATTGAGTTATTTCAAAAAATCAAAATATTTGTGGTATGGAGCTAATATCTCTTACTCACAAACTGAGGGACCAGGAGTTGGTAGGAGGGAAACAGCAGGTGCCCTTGATGACAAGGACAGCCAGATGGACAGAGGGACAATGGATGGAGGAGGTGTTATGCCTGTTTCCTGGCTGTAACTAGGCACTAAGGTAAAGTGGAAGGCATTCTAGTTGTTCCCCTCATTTTAGGGGTAGAGAAAATTGAATTTATTTAAATTCATTCATTCAATACATTCATTAAGCAGTGTTCTAGACCCTTGAGAACTGCACATAGCAACTTTGTCCAAATCTCCGCATTAGGAGATGATCAAACTCTAGCATTGCCTCAGCATAAGGCTGTGTCCCTGGGATGACCCCAGCCCCTCATTAAAATGCTTACCTGAGAAATACTGTCAGGAGAATTTATTCTTTGCTCTAGTCAACACCTAACAACAGGCCCCCAACATCCTTTTCTTACAGCATTTACAAAAATGTGCTTATGACTGTGAATACTTATCTCTTACAACACAGAAGCATCTCCATCAAGGGTCCGAGAGCCATTCCTATGAAATGTAATTATCAGGAAGGACAGGCCTCTGTCTCCCAATCTCTGGGAGCACAGAACTTTAACTTTAGTAACTGTCAGCCAGCGGACACAGCTGGCCTCATTGCATCTACAGGGATCAACGCTTTATAAGTCTTCACCTCTCTGACATTACTGAGCCACCCCCACTCCACCCACTCCCTCACCCTCCCTTTGAAAGGCCCAGTCACCTCTGCACAAATCAGAATGAAGCTCTTCTCCTTCCCCTACTGTCAGTAGTGATGGAGTGAAATCTGTGTTCACCACTTCAGCTCATATCTGACTGTGTTTGTCAACTTACTTGGAATTAAACAGAAGAATTAGATGAATTCCTTGTCCTCAAGGAATGTATAATCCAATAGTGAAAATAGGACACACTGAATTAAAAAGGCAGAAGGAAACAGATGAACACCGTAAGAGTACAGAGTGTGAAGAGAGGTTCTCCCTCATTTGTCGGGTATTTTTAGAGGGAATCTTGGATTGGTGGAGACATTAGATGAGATAATTTCCAAGTTACTTTCTAGTGCGAAGCATCAGTTGACCCTGAATTCCTGTCAACAAATAGCTACTGGTTTAAAACACCTCAGTTCTCTCCTCCCCACCCTTCTTATTGTTTGAAGGTCAGTGGTGGAAAGGAAAACCATCCACAGCCATCAGGCTGCAGAGCAGGAGGGAGATTATTTACTGCTCAGACTCTCAAACCCCAACAAAGAGGTTGAAAGAGGCATGGCTATTTCAATCACGTTCAACCCTTTCCCCTCTGTTAATTTTTAACTAAAAGGTAATATACAAATAGAACAGTAAAACTGAAAGTTTGATAAAGTTCAGGCTTTCCTATTTAACAGCAACAAAAAAATGACAAAAAAAAAAACACTGTTTATCTTTTAGGCTCGGACCTGCGAAATTGCTGCCTGAGAATGCCATCTCCACAGAAAAGTGATTGAATCATTTTGGGCTTCTTTTTTCATAGAGCTTTCAGGCTGATGCCATCTACCTTTCAGGCCACTAAAGGTTCTCTATGACTTAGCTTTTCAGGTAAGTAATGAACCATCAAACTTAGAAGAAAAAGTTGGGTAGCTCTGCCTCTCAGTCACATCCCAGCTCTTAACATGACTTTAAAACTATTATCCCCTTTTTGAGGAAATAATAGATCTAGGCATGATCATCAATGGCAATGATCATCAATGACTGCTTAACTTATTAGGTGAAAAGCCAATGAGGTCCTTTACTTATAATAGTTAAATCAGGCTAATTCAGGTGCCTAGAACTGACTAATCAACTTTAACATCACTGAAAGGGAAATGAACAGTCTGATGTCCTCCTTATGGAAATATACACCATGCTTACGAAGTCAAAAGAAAAAACAGAATCAAACCTGAACTAATCAAGTCCTAAATCTAATGATCAGTTTATAGCAAAGACAGGAAACAACAGAACATGCCGCATCACACCACAGGGATGCAGTGTGCAAAATCCAGACTGTGGGAAACAAAGGGCCCAGATTCTTAAACAAGTACATTGTAATTATGGGAAGAGAAGGAGGGAGAGGACATCTGCAAATTAAAAGAAACTTCAGAGACACATCAAGCAAAGTGCAGATTTTGTTTAGATGCTAATCCAAACAAACCTCTATTAAAAATAATCACTTAGGACACAATCAGAATAAACTGAAATACTGATTGGATAGAGAGAGAATTGGCTAGGGACAATCACTGTTAAGTGTGATAATAGTATTGTGGTAATTTTTTTTAAGAGTGCTTGCCTTTTAGAAATATATACTAACATACACACAAATGAAATAAAATGGTGTCTGGGATTTGCTTTAAAATAATTGACTAAGAGGAAGGGAAAGTAAGTAGGTGGGATATGGATGAAACAAGATGACAGGAGTTATCATTATTGAGACTGGAAGATGGCATGCATGTGGGGTACTTTATGCCACTTTCTCTACTTTTTAACTAGGGCAAAAGGCAATAGAATTGCAATAGTAACACTTTCTTATCTTATTTCCACCTATGGCTTGACTATGGAACATCCGGAACTGCTATGCAGAATGTATTATTTAATTTTGAGTTTACGTTTTGGCCTTGCTCTGTAAGTTGACCTCAATTCTTTATGTCTTCTAGATGTGCAATACTGTATTGACAAAAAACGAATATAACAAAAATTTGTTTAAGTTATAATCTCGACACAGTTATTTACATATTACCAAAAGAAAAATGCTTTCACAGTGGTTCACATCTGTAATCCCAGCACTTTGGGAGGCCGAGGTGGGCGGATCACGAGGTCAAGAGATCAAGACCATCCTGGCCAACATGGTGAAACCCCTTCTCTACTAAAAATACAAAAATTAGGTGGGTGTGGTGGTGCGCACCTGTATTCCCAGCTATTTGGGAGGAAGAGGCAGGAGAATCACTTGAACCTGGGAGGCGGAGGGTGCAGTGAGCTGGGCATGGTACCTCATGCCTGTAATCTCAGCACCTTGGGAGCCCTAGCTGGGAGGACTGCTTGAGCCCCAGAGTTTGAGATAAGCCTAGGCAACACACCAAGGCCTCATCTCTACAAAAATTTTTTTTAAAGAAAACTTAGCTGGGTGTGGTGGCACACACCTGTAGTCCCAGCTACTCCAGAGGCTGAGATGAGAGGATGGATCACTTTAGCCAGGGAGGTCAAGGCTGGAGTGAGCAGTGATTGTGCCACTGAATTGCAGCCTGGAGCAACAGAGCAAGATCCTGTTTCAAAATGAAACAAAACAAAATGAGAAAAAAAAAAAAAAAAAAACCACAAAAGAACAACAACCGCAAACAAAGAAGCCATTTGGAATCACTCCAAAAGCTAATTACACTGGAGGTAGGGGGCGGAGGGGATAGTTCTGCTAGCTGTCCAATGGCTACAGTATTTCTTTTTAATTCTTTCACTATGAATTACATTGAAGCAAATCATCTTATTTCTGCTATAATTTCAGAAGCAAAATAATCTGTCAAATATCTCTGCCCTGCTGTGTTATCTTTTTTAAAGCAAGTGCAAAACCAAAATGAATTTACCAATTTTCTACCACAAATTCTGTGAACAGAAGGAAAGTCACAAGAATATCTTGCCAACAAAATGGAATATACAGCACAGAAAGCCAGGAATTCAGCTTAAACAATTTAGTCATGCATTTTCATTGATAAGCCAGAAAAGAGTAAAGAGGTTTTGTGGCCGAAAAACATGAAAGGGAAAGGCAAGCTGAAGCTGAGACTGTGGGGAAAATGGCATTCATCAAATTGCACCTAACAAAACTGTGTGGCTCTTCACATCTAAATCTTCATTTTTATTGAGAAAAAAATCAAAGCATTTTAAGTGCAAGCATATACATAAATTCTGTTCTTTGCCTCAGCAAAAACCTATTTGGCTAAGAAATAACATGAGCCTAACATATTTCTTTGCCCTAGAAAGGTGTCTATGATAGGTACATATGAAAAAATCAGGTACTGCAAGCAGAAACATACAGTTCTTGCTTGCTTTACATAAAAAAGTTATTGCTCATAGGATCTTTCTTTTACTTTCGCCTACAAAATCTTTTATCATTTTATAAATACAGGACATTGAGTCCACTGTACCCACTCACCTCCTCTTAGGAAGGGCATTTGCCAACTGTCAATATACCACTGGTGAGGAGCACCCCACCCAGCTCAGACTCTACTGATACTGCTGACACGGGAGGCGGGCAGGGAAGTGCTGGGTAGAGAAGGGCAGGGTCTCTGGCTAGGGCTCCACCCTCAGGCTTGTGCTCATGGACCTAAGTGAGAACAGGCACTCCTGTTTTTGTGCCAAAATGTTGCATTTTCCAAAACCACTCTGGCCCACCATGATCCCTATCTTGTGCTCATAAAACCCTGAGACCCTAGCGAGCACAGACACAAATGGCTGGACATCAAGAGGAGCAGAAGAGCACACCAACACTGGCAGGACATCGATGGCGGGATGACATGCAATTCAGCTGGGAACGATCGGCCAGACTCTAGGGGAAGACCACCTTCCCACTCCATCTCCCTTCTGGATCCCCATCCATCTCACTGAAAGCTACTTCTACCACTCAATAAAATCTTTCAACCCATCCTCCAAGTCCACATGTGATCTGATTTTTCTGATACACTAGGGCAAGAACCCAGGATACAGAAAGCCCTCTGTCCTGGTGATAAGGCAGAGAGTCTAATTGAGCTGATTAACACAAGCCGCCTGCAGACGGCAAAGCTGAAAGAGCACACGGTAACACATACCCACCAGGGCTTCAACAGCTGTATGCACTCAACCCTAGATGCTGCCATGGGGTTGGTGCCAAAAATGCTCCCCATGACCTGCTGGTCTGCATGCTTCTGCTAAGGGTTTGAGCAGCGGGGCACCTAAGAAGCGAGCCACTCCCCTATCACACACCCTTGAGGGGGATAAGGGAACTCCTCCCATTTCACCACTAGGTTTTTGTGATCTGTCCTGCTCCCTCCCAGACTCTTGCCTGTTTTCATCCTCATAACTCCTGAATTACCATTGATGTTTCAAAGGGTCTCCGCCTCACTGTGCCCTAGCCATGACAGGCCTACACAGGCATTACCTGGTAATTACTGTCTTTAGTATCTTCTTCCCCTGCCCATAACCTTCTCCAGAACTATCCAAAGAAAGCTACTTCCTGCACTACCCTCCTCAACGCACAGGGAAACTTCACTTGAATTCATTAAACATTGAGTAATTATTCTGTGTGCCCTTCTAGGTGCTAAGGGGTAGTACGATCTAGCCTTTGCCTTCCACAAGAGCATTTTCACTGCATTGTTGGTGAGAACACACACATGTTACATGGTTGACAACAGTGTAATATAAATATCAAACTGCGATGGAGTTCTAAGAAATGATAGATTAATGAGAAATGGAAGATGAAGGGAAGACATCCTAGAATCTCCACAGAATTTAATTAAGTATGTGGAGAGATGGGAGATAGCCCAGGCAGGGCCACCCAAGAGTAATAGCTTCAAATTGTAAATAAACATGTCATTTTAAAAGTACAGTTATGAGTGCAGGATTAGAAATTGTATAATATAAAAATGATAAAAATTACTGCCAGTAGAAAGTCTAAAATAAAAAAAATCATGTCAAATATCAGTGAGGATGTGGAGCAACTAGAACTTTGAAACACTACTGTAAATTGATTAAACCACTTTGCAGAACCGTAGGCAGTTTCATGAAAGCAAAATAAATGCATATTTCGTGAACTAGCAATTCCACTCCTAAGTAATTCCACCCAAACAGCACTGGACACATGTGTTTACCAAAAAACATTTAGAAGATTGTTCATAGCAGGACCTTTCTTAATAGCGCCAAATTGGATACAACTCACATATCCATCTACGATAAAATGCATACATACATTATGGAATATCCATGTGATGGAAATCAATTCAGCAATGAGAATGAATGCAACAACATGGAGGAACCTCATAATGGTAATGTGGAACAAGCACAGAAGACACAAAAGAAAAGGAAATCAAGAAAAACCATCTATAGACAAGGATATATGATTGGAAGCAGGACCTGAGCTCCAGGAAACAAGGCTGGCACTAGAAAGCCACAGATAATCCCCAGTGGAAAGGATCGTGTAAAAGCAAGCAAAGTAGAAGGTGCCAGATGAGTGCTGTGGCCCCCATGGGGCATTCCAGGGCCGAGACCCATAAGTAGTACTGAATACTTGCTGCTTTAGCACCTGGGACCCATAGAGATAGTGAGACTATTTCCAAACACCCAACGAAAGAAGAAAACAGAACCAAGCAACTCTGACCAGCTTCTCATTGTGTTCTGCTGAAGTTCTTCTGGCTTATAAGGATGAATGGTCCAATTAATCCAGCTCAATTAAAGGTAGAGACTATTTTGAAAATTCCCAGAAGAGATGTATGGCGAGATCATGGCAGACAGGAGGCAGGACTAGATGCGGCTGTGGACAGAGCAGCGAGAGGGGCTCACATTGTGAATTTTAGCTCCAGATTGATTGCAAGAACAAATCAGCAATCCCAAGAGGACCCACAGACCCTCTAAACAAAGAGGACGGCTCCTTTAGGACCCGGGAGACCCCTCACAAAACTGTGAGTGCCCCAATAGTGGAAGTGGGAAAGGGAGACCTTCCTCTCCCAAACACATCCCCCCAACAGGAGAAGCTGAAGGTCTGTTTATGGGAGAAGTTTCTGACTTACCCGGAGCTGAGTCAATTTGGACAGCCAAGAGAAATACTGGGGTAGAGGAAGCAACAGAAGGGCCCTGGGAGTTCGCGGGGTCCCCTGGCAGGCCATTCCTGTCTGGCACCACAGGGATCCAATGGGAGAGAAGCAGGAGGTAAAACTACACAGAGAGAAGGAAATCTCTAGCTGAAATCTGTAACAATTTGAATGGGGTGAGAAGCCTCTTTGCCAGAACTCGGGGGAGGGTGCAAATCTGATGTACAGACTCCACAGGCTGGGGAAGAACCAAGCCCTCTTCTTACACAGCTGGGAGGCAGATAGCCTTGTATCACTCTCCACCTGGAAACGGTCTGAGGGTTGTTAAGGGGAGCACGGTGGGAGAGAGACCCGCCTTCGGTCTGTGTGGGAGGCCTGTAACTGCCAGCTTTCCCCAACTTCCCTGACAGCCTGCATGACTCAGCAAAGGCTGCCATAATCCTCCTAGGTACATAACTCCAAAGACCCGGGAATCTCACCCCCAGCCCCCACAGCAGCCTCAGCAAGACCCACTCAGGGAGAGTCTGAGCTTAGACACACCTAGCCCCGCCCCCACCTGATGGTCCTTCCCTACCCATCCTGGTAGCAAAAGACAAAGGGCATAGACTCTTGGGAGTTCTAGGGTCCTACCCACTGTTGGTCCCTCCCTATACTACCACAGATGATGCTCTCTGGAAAGTGCCACCACCTGGCAGGAGGCCAACCAGCACAAAAATAGAGCATTAAACCACCAAAGCTAAGAACCCTCATGGAGTCCATTGTACACCCCAGTCACCTCCACCAGAACAGACACTGGTATCCATGGTTGAGAGACCCACAGATGGTTCATATCACAGGATTCTGTGTAGACAACCCCTGGTATCAGCCCAGAGCCTGGTAGATTCACTGGGTGGCTAGATTCAGAAGAGAGACAATAATCACTGCAGTTTGGCTCACAGGAAGCCACATCCATAGGAAAACGGGGAGAGTACTACATCAAGAGAACACACCGTGGGACAAAAGAATCTGAACAACAGCCTTCAGTCCTAGATTTTCCCTCTGATGGAGCCTACCCAAATGAGAAAGGAACCAGAAAACCAACCCTGATAATATGACAAAACAAGGCTCTTCAACATCCCCCCAAAAAAGATCACACTAGTTCACCAGCAATGGATCCAAACCAAGAAGAAATCCCTTATTTTCCTGGAAGAGAATTCAGGAGGTTAGTTATTAAGCTCAATCAGGAAGGACTAGAAAAGGTGAAGCCAGGCCAAGGAAATCCAAAATATCGATACAAGAAGTGAAGGGGGAATATTACAAGGAAACAGATAGACTTAAATAAAAAACAACAAAACTTCAGGAAACTTTTGGACACACGTTTAGAAGATGTGAAATGCTCCGGAAGTTTCAGCCCAATAGAATTGAACAAAGCTAGAGAAGAAATTCAGAGCTTTGAAGACAAGGTCTTGAATGTAAGCCCAATCCGAACAAAGACAAAGAAAAAGGTATAAGAACATATGAAAACGCCTCCAAGAGTCTGCGGATTATGTTAAATGGACCCAAACCTAGAATAATCAGTGTTCCTGAGGGAAGAAGAGGATTCTAAAAACTTAGAAAACGGTATTTGGGGGAGCATACAGGAAAACTTCATGTCCCATTTTGCCTAGAGCATCTAGACATCCAAACACAAGAAGGCACAAAGAACACTGCGGAAATTCATCGCAAAAAGATCTATTGCCTTAAGGCACATTGTTCATCCAGGCTTATCCAAAGTTAAGGCGAAAGAAATAATCTTAGGGCTGTGAGACAGAAGCCACCAGGTAATCCTGTAAGGAAAAACCTATCCGCTTACTGGCAGAAACCCTAAGAGCTAAAAGGGGTTGGGGCCCTATCTTCAGTCCTCCTCAAACAAACAATTATCAGCAAAATGTTGATCAGCATAAACTAAGCAATCACATATGAAGAAAAATAGGTCTTTTCAGACAACAATGACTGAGAGAATTTGCATTACAAGCCATCCTACAAGAACGCTAAAAGGAGCTTTAATATCTTTAAAACCAATCCTTAACTTCAGTAGAAAAAAAAACAATCCATCAAAAAGTGGTTAAGGGCATCAATAGGACATTCTCAAAAGCAAGATATAAAATGCCAAAAACATGTTGAAAAAATGCCTCAACATCACAAAGATCAGAGCGAAATGAATCAAAACCATAATGCGATACCAGCCTCCTTCCCCGCCAGAAATGGCCAAATCAAAAAATCAAAAAACAGTAGATGTTGGGTGTGGATGCAGCAGCTGACAGGGCAGCTTCTACACTGTAGTGAGATATGTAAACTAGTACAGCCACTATGGAAAATAGTGTGGAGATTCCTTAAAGAACTAAAAGTAGAACTACCATTTGACCCAGCAATCCCACTACTGGGTATCTACCCAGAAGAAAATAAGTCATTGTTCAAAAAAGATACTTGCACACGCATGTTTATAGCAGCACAATTCACAACAGCAAAGTCGTGGCACCAACCCAACCAAATGTCCATCAATCAACAAGTGGATAAGGAAAAAGAAAAAAGAAAAAAATGTATATACATATGATGGAATACTATACAGCCATAAAAAGGAATGAATTAACAGCATTTGCAGTGACCTGGATGAGACTGGAGACTAAGTGAAGCAACTCAGGAATGGAAAAGCAAACATCATATGTTCTCCCTGATATGTGGGAGCTAAGCTGTGAGGATGCAAAGGCATAAAAATGACACAACAGACTTTGGGGACTTGGGGGAAGAGTGTGAGCGGGGCGAGGGATAGAAGACTACAAATATGGTGCAGTGTATACTGCTCAGATAATGGGTGCACCAAAATCTCACAAATCACCACTGAAGAACTTACTCATGTAACCAAATACCACCTGTACCCCGATAACTTATGGAAATTAAAAAAAAAAAAATCCCAGAAGAATTCAAAGACAGAAAACTCAGAGTAGAACTAAGATTCTTAGGGAACCAAAACTAAGCAACTGCAAGAAAGAAAGGCAGCACTCTTCCATGAAGGCTACATGCCTTTCTCCTGGCTGCTCTGCTTCTCTTAGCATTTCTCCACCTCCACTCTCTGCTCAGGGGCTTCTTGTGCTTGTTCATAATGGAGGTTGAGCGTAGTTAGCAGTTCCGTCCCCAGTATCTCCTTTTCTGTCATCTTCACACCAGTTGCCTCACCCTCAATTTTCACATTTCTGACAGCAGCACCTGACTAGCTCACCTCATCTTCTGGAATCAGCTCTTACAGGTCCAATCAACTCCAACTCCTCTGGATGCTTCAGGTCCCAGAGCAGACACCATTCACTGTGACAAGCCTTCAATATCATCCCTCCCCGGGACAGGAAGGTGTCCCATCACACTGGGGCTTGGCACACTGCCCTGTAACTGTCCATGAATGTGCCCGTCCTCCCCACTAAAACAGAAGCTCCTCAGGAGCAGTGACTATGTCTGTCTATAATTATTTCCCTAGCACCCAGGTCTTAAAATAAATGGATTCTATGGGTCTTAAGAAATCAGACTGATAATAAAATGCTGCCTTAGAATCTGGAAATACTTGAGTTTGTAGTTTTATTTCAGCCTGGGGCAACCATATACTTTTCTACAACCCAATAAAATATATCTGCTAGGCTTGCAGTTGTCCAGGCATGTAGCTGAGAGGCACAGATGGAAGTTTCTGCCTTTTTGTAGCCCTCTTCAGCACCCAGTGTTACAGGCACTCCCTTCACACTGAAATATCCTCCTAAAGCTATGCCAGGCTTATTTTTTCTTATTTTGCATTAAACTACAATGAATGTAGTTAAAATGAGAACTTTTGTTACCATGGATAAATTATAAAGTGAATCTGAAATGTCATTAAGTCTTTCTGACCTTTTACATGTGCCATTAATATAGTAATCTTATTAATAGAGAGCTTCCTCAGAGTAGAGAAAATGGATTTCAATGTCTGAGAATATTAGCAACTTCTTACCCACATATCTACAAAAAAGCAAATACAGTTTCTGCAAAATAAATACTGGGTTCATTTTTTTGCCTAAGGTATCTTTCTCTCCATAAAGGATTTAACATGTTTATTTCAAACCAATATACTTTCTCTCATTAAGCACAGGTTCAACATTCATTGAGGAGGCATGAACTGATTACTGACAATGCATCAGGCTCAGGTTTCCAGGTCTCTATACAAGAATCCTGTTGGTCTATTAATGAAACGCATACAATATTAAAAATACCACTAGCATGTATGACATTTCCTAGTTTACAAAGCATTTGTGTATAAGGATTATTTGACAGCAAAATCTCTATGAAGTGGGCATTACACTCATTCTTGCAGCAAAGAAAATTGCCTTAAAGAGGCTGTAATTTATGCAATTCCCACTGCAAGCATATAGCAGAGTTTGCACACACATGACATAGTTTTCTGGCTCCAAATACAATTGGCCATGGCATCAAATGGTCTCCCATTAGCATTTCTTTATTAATGTGGAGAGGTGAAAGGAAATATGGTGGGTGAAATACTGGTGTCTCATGGAGAAGCACCCGCCTGAGACCCTGACTCACTCCTTCATCAGTGAAGCCCAGAAGAACTGGAGCTTTCACGTAGTCCTAGCAGGACTGATGTAAACTAAAAATCCATATATAATCTTCTCTAACGACATATCAAACTGATTGCACTGCTGAAAATGTTTGTTAGAGCATCAAGAAATAGAATCCTTAAATAAAAACTCAGGCTTGGCATTTTTTTCAGTGTGAAAAGCAATATTGGCCTTTATGTTTCAATGTTAGCAGAAAATATAAGAAGTGTCTCTTTAACTTTCATCAGCTTCTCTGGGATTGAAGATTGTAATGGAAATACAATATGTAGATTTAAAGGATGAGACAGTTTTCTTCAACAAATAATATGTCAGTAAGTGATCCTGATCTGCATTTTTCAGCAACCCACCCCTAGTCCCCAGGTAGAATTTCTACCGCCACAAGCTCCCTCACGTGACTCCCTCTTCTCTCCCTTTTCTTGTGACGAATTAAATAAATTATGACCACATAGTTTCATTCTGGTTTAGAAACCTATGCTCATTGACCTTCATAACCTCTTTCATTCCCAAGAAGCTATTTTTCTATGAACATATTACAATAGAAAGACATAATGGGGCAGTATCCCAGACAGAGAACTCTTCAGCTACAGAGGACACAGTTTTTGCCCAGGGTTCTCAAAACAGGTGACTCCCCCAAGTCACGTAGGCCGCTGTTTGATACAAAGATTTTGTCATCCAATCCTGTGACCTACCCAATCAGAATTTCTGTGAGATGAATCAGAGAATCTTTATATTAAACCTGTTTCGTTGATTGATTCTTATATTCACTCAGGCCTGGCCATCACAGCTCTAAAATACAGAACACCTTCAGCTTCATTTCAAAAACACATGTTTCTTTTTGAGACAGAGTGTCGCTCTGTCACCCAGGCTGGAGTGCAGTGGCGCAATCTCGGCTCACTGCAACTTCCGCCTCCCGGGTTCAAGCAATTCTGCCCCAGCCTCCTGAGTAGCTGGGACTACAGGCGCATACCACCATGCCGGGCTAATTTTTGTATTTTTAGTAGAGACGGGTTTCACCATATTTGTTATGCTGGTCTCAAACTCCTGACCTCAGGCAATCCACCCGCTTCAGCCTCCCAAAGTGCTAGGATTACAGGCATAAGCCACCATGCCCAGCCCCAAAAAACACGTTTTAAGAGCCCCTATAGACATGTTTCGAAGGCTTTGTTAGATGCTCAGTCAAGAACAGAGCAGTTCGTTTTGCACAGCTCTCTTTAAACACACAATATATTATTTTACAAAAGAAACATTGTAATTCAATGTTCTGAGGTTATTATGAGATAGCCCCATGTTCAGGGCTATAAGAGATGCAACTACAAGGAAGACACAGAGTCCTAGGCTGTAACAATCAAGATCTAAGGTTTCGTGTCTCTTTGAAACCAGCAACCAAAATGGAAAGATGAGAAAGAAGCTTCTTTAGAACATGGAAGATATTGCGTGCTAGTTTCATCTTGTTATTTCCTATCTTCATCTTTTCCTACGAAGTAATACAAACCTTTGCCTGTATTTCTTAACAGCAAAAACAGACCTACCACTTAAGCAAATCTATTCTAGTTGTTTATCCAGGACCAAATCTCATGCAAAAATATGATGCTGAGAGAGAGAGCCTTTATATCCTTTCAATGAAAATTCTATGTTATCTCCCTTCTGGATTTGAAAGACAACCATTTTCAATGTGATAAAGGCAATACTTCTTCCATCAAGTATAGGCTGCTTTATGTTCTATCTCCTTCAAACTGGTAAGACAAAACCAATTACTAGGCAGCAAAGCATGGCTGTGGTAGTGGAAATGATATTTCTCCTGCAGGCTCCAGCCCTATGCAGAAGCCATACTTAACTTTGGCTTTTGTTTTTATCCTTAATCCCAGATGTACAAGAGTGGAGGTCAAAGGATCACATTTCTGAAGATACTTATAGAAACAGAAGAGCAAATCTGGAAGCAAATGACACTTTTCGGACAGGACAGGTTATACATAAAATCTATTCTATCACTTTTCAAATGCAAGTCTATGAAAAACATGGAAGCAGAACCTCTGGGCATCTGGACTTCAGAACTTATACTTTAACATGATTCCCTAGTGTTTTTGAGGCACATTCAGGTTTGACTACTTAGCTGAGATAAATTCTTAAGGCCCCTCATGGCTCTATTCACAGCACAACTTTGAGTGGTAATTTACAAGAAATATCACAAGCACCTATGGTCTTGGGTCTTGAAGAATATTTTCTTTTTTTCTTTTTTTTTCCAGATGAGAATCAAATTCTAAATTGGCACAATTCTAAGGCGTAGTGCAATAAAATCTTTCCACCACTCAGAATCAGCTGAGCAAAACACAACATGGTAGATTAGAAGAGGCCACTCAAACCAGAGGCAGACAGAGGCTGCAGAGAGTGCTGCATCTACAGCATATGCCACTCATGCCTCACCAGCCACTCATCCTTCTAGCTCCTCTGGCATGGGGTCAAGCAAGGAGCACAGTGCTGGTTCTAGGCCAGTGCCATCCCACAGAGAATGAAAGCATATATAATTTTCAATTTTTCTATTAGCTACATTAAAAAGAATAAAATGAAACATAAAGAATTAGTTTCAGAAATATATTTTGTTTCAATGAATATATCCAAAATATTATCATTTCAATAGATAATCAACGTAAAAAGTATTAATGGGATATTTTACATTTTTTTCTTACTAAGTCTGTGAAGTGTGGTGTGCCTTTACACTTTAGCACATGTCCATTGAAACTAGCATTTGAAGTGCTAGGTAGCCATATGGGGCCCACAGCTCCTCTGGTGGACCGCACTGATCTAGACAATCACCTGTCTTCAGGCCCATCCATCCTCCACCTCTGCCCACATTCACTTGTCCTTGGTTTTATCTTTTTGGTTCTAGATTCCCACTCCAAACCCACCTCTCTCCCCTTGGCTGTAGCCCCCTCCATTGTCAAAATTCCCAACTACCATCCTGATTTGTCATTTTCATCCATCAGTTTTACTGTGTGAATTCTATGCCTACTTACCCTCTTTTACCTCTTGTGAAAACTTCTGACTCTTGTTCTTATAGAAATTCCATGTGGAATAGGACAGATAGAGGGATTTAGATCTATGAGGGCAAAATTTTCTTAGTTGTTAAAAAAAGAGCAATTTAATAAAATCTAAAGTTAGAACAACTACAAAGAAGATGATAGGCCATTCTTTGTGATTAACATAAATACAGTCATTCAGATTTCAAGCTATGAGAAACCAAAGGACAGAGGAGGTAAGTAAGAGAACCAAGCTGACAAAACAGGACTGGGGACAGGTGGGTCCAGGAAAAGAGAGTTCCTGTGGTCACCCCTGGCTTACGCCCTCACCACCTTTCTAGAGAACAAATGGAAATAAATATCAGAACCACACTGTATTGTATTTTTATTTTGTCATATATGTAATTGTGCAAGTTAGCCAGATATTTCACAATACAAATTCCATCATTCTCCAGGAAGCATTTCACTGTTTTTATAAAGTTACAAGTAGACCCTTGCAGACGATTTTGAAGACAGAAAATTGGACAAGGCATGCATGGGGAATGAGGTGGGACAGTGTGCAATAATAATTACAGTCAACTTTCTGGTGCCCAGAGTGGAATACCAGGTGTGTTACAACCTTCTCAGAAGGGTGGCTCCACAAGGCTTAATCTTTTCTAAGGATGCTAACTATAACCAAGGTCACCAGTCATTTATTCAACAATGTTCTAAGGATTTATTTTGAATCAGGCTCTGAGCCAAAGCCTCGTAAGATCATAAGATAATTTTAAGGGCCATCAGGTAGTTATCATCCATTGGGCTGTAAGCAAAACTATTCAGTACCTCAATCTGCATTTAGAGCATCTTCCTACTTAACTTTCTTTTTTCTTTTTTTTTTTCTTGAGGAGTCTCGGTCTGTTGCCCAGGTGGAAGTGCAGTGGCACGATATCAGCTCACTGCAACCTCTGCCTCCCAAGGTTCAAGCCATTCTCTCGTCTCAGCCTCCCGAGTAGCTGGATTACAGATGTGCACCATGAAGCCTGGCTAATTTTTGTATTTTTACTAGAGACGGGGTTTTACCATGTTGGTCAGGCTGGTCTCAAACTCCTGACCTCAAGTGATCCACCTACTTCTGCCTCCCAAAATGCCTGGATTACAGGTATAAGCCACCATACCCGACCCCTACCTAACTTTCTGATTTTGACTTCTGTGAACTGTCACCTCTCTTCCTGAGGTGAGTCACCCGGGCCTCAGGTCATCCCAGCCATCTACCCTAGACCTGCCCTCTTGAGCAGTTCTCACACTGCAAAATCAACAGGTTCCCTCTCTCAGTGGCAAAGTCAAAGCATTCATTATTTCAGTGACCGGATCATGGTGAAATGTTAAGAAAACATGATCATATTCAGGAATTCACATGATGGTATAAATATGTGTACAGACTAGAAGGGGAAAGCAGTCAGTATAAGTTTTCTAGCAGAGAAACCTTTCTGAAGAAGCAGCACTGATCTGAGCCTTTACGAACAGGTGGGACGTAGACCTGCTAATAGATGCTGTAGGTAAACAGAAAGAATGGAGATCTGCGAGGGCCCAGGATTCTGAGGCGTTCAGTTCTGGTGGTTCATGAAATAGGCTTGAGGACCCTTGTTGATATGTGAATAGATGGGGAGAAAAATATATTATCTAAAAAACTAGACCTGGAATTTCCTTCAGAGAGAAAATGATCTTCAACATTTCTTGTTGTTTCAAAGGAAAACACCACTGTAGGCTGTATTAGACACAAAACTATTTATTCATCCAGTCTGTTTGATTTTCTTCTGAGGCACAAAGGGGGCTACACTTTCCAGCCCTTTTGTATTTGGAGGGGGTACGTGACTACTTCTGGCCTGCAGGTCTGAGCAAAGGTGCTGTGGGTCTCTTGAGGCTGAAACACTTGTAAACTGTGTGGTGGAATGAATACTTAATGATATTAAAGAATGGTTGGAAATATTTTTTTAGCTACCATGAGAATACTGTGGTTGTATATTTTAAAAGATAGCCATATCTTTTAGAGATATTGTATGCTGAAATGATGATGACTGAACTAGCACTATAGTTGGGACTAGTTTCCAAACAGTTTGTGGCGGGTCAGGGAAAACAAGAGGGACTATTAGTGGGTGGGGCTATTGATGGAATAAGATTAAGCATAGTTGATAAATGCTGAAGCTGGGTGATAGGGACAAACATGGAGCTCATTACACTATTCTCTCCGCTTTTGTAATATGTACTTGTAAGTTTCAATATAAGAAGTTAGGGCCCCACTAACTTTCTCTCCCTCTGCTACACTGAATTAGCCATTCCAGATGGCACGACTATAAAATGTAAGCAGCTCAGAACCCAGAGTCAACCGGCTGGAAGGCAACATCCCTAGAAAGTTACTGGGCCCTCAGCCCTCCTCCTGTGAACAAAAAATTAAACCTTTTCATGTTCATTCATTTTAATTTCAGAGTTTGCTATTACCTTAGCATAGCCTCGTCTCACCTGGGTGAGGGATAGGTGTGTGAGATTTTAGAGATAGTCTCGGGTGGCCTGTACTGTCTAGGGCTATGTAAGAAATTGTTAGGAATTTGGACAAAGGAGGAACAGAAAATGAAGAACAAAAAAAGAGAGAGGTGGGGCTAAGGAAATAACCAAAGCAAAAAAACTTGCCAAAAAATAAAAAATAAAAAATGAGCCATCAAGAATTCCCCAGTGGAAGAGATGCTGGAGGATTTTGTGCAAGATGATTAATGAAGTTACCTGTGGCATGGTTCTGTGATGTAACTCTGCTCTTTGTCTCCAGATTTCTGTAAAGTCCCTTGAACACAAATGCCTTATATGAGTGGTACTGTAGGGGATATGAATGTGAAAGGTCTATGCCCTCCTGTAAATTGGTTGGCACAAGAAAAGGAAATGAGAGTGGCCATGGTCTGTGTAACAGGCACCAGATGCAGAGTTTAGCAGGAAAGGGAAACTTTCTGGTGCCCAGAGTGGAATACCAGGTGTGTTACAACCTTCTCAGAAGGGTGGCTCTACAAGGCTTAATCTTTTCTAAGGATGCTAACTATAACCAAGGTCACCAGTCATTTATTCAACAATGTTCTAAGGATTTATTTTGCATCAGACTCTGAGCCAAAGCCTCTTAAGATCATAAGATAATTGTAAGGGCCATCAGGTAGTTGTAGCAGGAAAGGGAAAATGGAATGGGAGATGTCCCATGAGAATATAAGGTTCTAGGGAAGCACATAAATCCGGAGGAGGGCAATGAACATTCAAGCAAGTGGGAAAGAATTTAAGCCAGTTTTCTTTAAATCTCAAAGAGGAAGGCCCAAGATGATATTGGGGTTCCATAGTTGCATGCATTTTAAGCCTATCACTGCACTGTGTGGGTCATTCTCATGACAGAGCAGAGTTACCGTCTCCATACCAGGGTGCATAAAAGCACATGCAGCTGAAAATGTCTTAATGACAAAAAGCAAAACAAGGATATATCCAGAGGTGGTAGGGCAAAGTGGCCTTCAGAAACAAAAAGGTAAAGGTAGTTTGATGTTCATAGAAGCAGCAGGCCTATGACAGCAGAGTCAATCATGCACTCATCCATCAAACAGTAAACAATTATCATGGCTCTCTCCTGTGCTCAGCACTGTAAAACCTGCCAAAGACACAAAGAAAGATAAGATATGGTTTCTGCCCCTAAGAAATTCACATTTAAATGGGACGGAAAATTTGGGGAATAGTCTATAACAATAAAGTGTAATGAGATAGAACAAAAATATATCTTCACTGGGTGTAGTGGTTCATACCTGTAATCCCAGCATTTTGGGAGGCCGAGGAGGGCAGATGACCTGAAGTCAGGAGTTCAAGACCAGCCTGGCCAACATGGTGAAACCCCATTTCTACTAAAAATACAAAAATTAGTTGGGCATGGTGGTATACACGTGTAATCCCAGCTACTCGGGAGGCTGAGACAGGAGAATTGCTTAACCCAGAAGGCAGAGGTTGCAGTGAGCCAAGATCTCGCCACTGCATTCCAGCCTGGGTGACAGAGTGAAACTCTGCTTCAAAAAAAAAAAAAAAAAAAAAAAGGCAATGGCCAGATCCCTTACTCTTCATGGATCCTAATGGGTGTAGGAAACCACTGACCTTCTAAATATTAATCTAGCTAGAAATATCATTTGAAAATGACATGGAGGACGTGAGGAGAGTAAACTGTGAGGATAGAGACTATTTCAGGAACACAGGCCAGAAACCATGAGGGCCTTCAGGAAGATGGTGGCAGTGGGGATGGAGATAACTGCATGAATTCTGGCGATTAAGAAGAACAGTCACAGGAAGAGGGGACTGCTTGGATGAGAGGAATGAAAGAAAGGAAGTAGTCATCACCAATCATGACTGACAGGTTGTGTGTTATGGACAACTAAATGAACAATCGGGCCTTGGGGAACTTGCTTATCAAGAGAAAGTTGTGTGATAAAGATACAATGTCTCCTTTGTTCTTTAGTTTCTAATTATATGGTTCTTCTCAAGTGGAAAGTAGAAGCATTTACAATTCAACTTCATGCCACTAAATGGATCCACACAATCTCAATTAATTACAGGTTGGAAAAGTTACTGGTCAGTCACAAAGAACTGACTGACAGCTAATACATCTGAATGTCTGGGTTAAAAAGGAAAGGCAAAAGATTAACGGCCTTGTCACCAGTGTATCCTGAATATTCCATCATTGGAATAATGATGATCCAACTCTGTAAGGAATCTACCTTACATCTTGATATACCCAATGGTCAAGAATAAAAAGTCAAATTCTAAATGGCTTCCAAATTGTTTCCAAATTCCAAATCAACTGCATCAAAGTACAATTTTTTAAGTATTAAAAACATAATCTTCATACAAATACACAGCACAAACTAAAGGTTTGTGTAACTCATAAACGTGGGAAAAAGATACTTGACCAAGAGAGTTCAGAAAAGAATTCGCGTTAGGCAAAGCCTTCTTAGATATAGAAGATATATATCTTAGAAACAACAAAAATAAATTGGACTTCATCAAAATAAAAAATTTTCATGCTTCAAAGGACATCATCAAGTAAGTGAAATGACAATATACAGAAAGAAAGAAAATGTGTTTATGAATTATAGATCAGATAAGGGACTTGTATCTTGAATATATTAAGAAAAATGTTACAACTTGGAAATAAAAAGACAAACAACCCAATTAAAAAGTGAATAAAGGATCTCCATCAACTTTTCTCCAAAGAAGACAGCAAGAGTCAGTATGTACATGAGGAGATGCTCAACATCATTAGCCACCAGCTAAATATAAATAAATCAAAACCACAGTGACATACCATTCCCTACCCATTGGTATGGCTATAATAAAACACATTGTCACAAAGACAAATGTTGGTGAAAATATAGAGATTCTGGAATCCTCACGTATTGCTGGTAGGAATGCAAAATGGTGCAGTTGCTTTGGTAAATAATCTGTCAGTTCCTCAAAAAGTGAAACATAAAGTTAACATTTATAATCCAGCAATTCCACTCCTAGGTACACACTCAAGAGAAATGAAAACATACATCTACACAAAAACTTGTATATAGCACCATTATTTGTAATAGCCAAAAGACGAAACAACCCAAATGTCCATTTTATGAAAAAAAAATGAGATGTATGGTATAGCCATATAATGGAATGCTATTGGGGAATAAAAAGGAGTCAAGTATTGACATATGCTACAACATGGATGAACCTTGATAACCTGCTAAATGAAAGAAGCCAGTCACAAACTTCCACCTATTATATGATTCTATTTATTTTATTTTATTGTATTTTATTTTGATGGAGTGTTGCTCTGTCACCAGGCTAGAGTGCAGTGGCATGATCTCGGCTCACTGCAACTTCTGCCTCCCAGGGTCAAGCAATTCTCCTGCCTCAGCCTCCTGAGTAGCTGGGATTACAGGCATGAGCCACCACACCCGGCTAATTTTTGTATTTTTAGTAGAGACGGGTTTTCTCCACGTTGGCCAGGATGGTCTCTATCTCCTGACCTCATGATCCGCCCTCCTCAGCCTCCCAAAGTGCTGGGATTACAGGCGTCAGCCACCGTGCCCGGCCATATGATTCCATTCCTACATACATGTTCAGAATAGGTAAATCTACAGAGACAGAAAGTAGACCAGTGGCTGGTGGTCTATTATAAAATAAATATATACACATATACAAGTTGAATTTAAAAAATTGGGATTTTTTCCAGTCTTCATGAAACAATGTAGAGGAATGAGACTGGCAAATCAGTAACAATCTTTTTTCCAACGTGATGCAAAGCAATAAAACTAATATTTTAAGTTTTATTTTTACCACTAGAGAGGAAAGAAATAATCACACCTATCAGTGTTCTGTACATTAAATTCTAAGATGACAAAGTTGTAAAATACAGTAAGCAGCAAATAATAAGCCTACCAATGTTGCATTCCTCTCAGTTTGTCACATAATGTTCTACATTACCGTGAATGTCACATAATCTTTGTTTGTTTTGTTCCCATGTCTTAAAAATTTTGCTTAACAAAGGTGTTTCATAAGCATACCACAATGATTTTGAAGCTCAGTGTAAGCAGAAAATGACAGGGTATTCCCTCTGAGTTAAACACACAGAAATAGATAATGTAAAAGAGTGAATCTCACAAGTAAAATCGTTTGAAACAAAGAAGGCTTGACCAAGCTACTCTTAAAAGTTATTAGGATTCTTAAAAATTACATGTAATTAATAACCCTAACAGCTACTAAGTGGAAAAAGAAAAGCTAAACTGAAAACTCTCACCTGATAATAACTTATTATACCTACTTTAAAATAAGAAACAATACTTGCAAGACAGAAGCAAAAATGCTACTGAAAGATGTGCGAAGTTCCTAAATTCAGTAAAAGAGATGAAACATCAAGGAGCCAGACTGTCAAAACCACATGACAAGCACCTGGTTACTCACAACAGACTGCAGACACCCAGCCAAATCACAGCTAAACTGCACAGCTGCTAAGAAGGAAAGAAAAGCCAATGCAACTAGGAAGCAGACCAACATAGTCCACTTTAAGAATCACCAGCCTACGACAGGACAAAGAACTATGCAAGCTGAGTAGGAACTTTACTTGGGAAAAGAATTAGAGACCATTTTCTAGGTGCTCAAAAGAGTCAATTCTAATGTGGCCATCTCAGATGAATGAGTAAAGCCATTCATAACAAATGTCAGTGAAATTTCCCTGGTTATATACATACATACACACACACACACACACACACACACACACACACACACACACACATTTTTTTTTTTTTTAAAGATAGAGTCTCGCTCTGTTGCCCAGGCTGGAGTGGTACAATCTCAGCTCACTGCAACCTCTGCCTCCCCGTTCAAGCAATTCTCCTGCTTCAGCCTCCCAAGTAGCTGGGATTACAGGCACCTGCCACCATGCCTGGTTAATTTTTGTATTTTTAATAGAGACGGGTTTTCACCATGTTGGCCAGGCTGATATTTTGTATTTGAAACACAAGAACAGAAAGATGTTTTTCAAAAGAAAAGAAAGGAAGAATATAAAGATATGGGTATTAGGATATTCTATTCCATCACTTTTTATTAATTGAACTGCCTGAGTCGCTTGCATGGATTGATTCACGGACAGAAAGTCCTGGACAAAATATGTAGCAGATCCCTTTGAAAAGTATATATATGCCTTGGAAGTGAAAGGCAGAATCTAGCAAATGGCTCAAGGTACTAATTTTGCCACAGGTTCCACCAAAGAATTGTTTTCTTTCCTACCAGCAGGGATAAAAAACCCCACCATCTAATGCCCCTGGCCCCTAAGATGTTACAGCTAGGAGAGCTGTGAGTCAGATATCAATGGCTACCTTTTCCTAACACCAAGGACCTTGGGACAAGCACTTATTTACTTACGACATGAGATAGGAATAAAATAATTGCTTGGTGAGTTGACAGCAGTATGTTCTCGTTCTCCTCCATCTGTCTCTTTTTAACTGTACATCTTAGTGTTTGGAGACTGGTAAGCTCAGGGAACAGGCTATGTCTAACTACAAAGATAAGTATGAATGCTCAAATTCAGGAGACAAGAAGTCTTGGAATGAAACCAACCCAAAGCTAAAGGAAATGTAGCCACTATGCAAGAATATATGGCAAAATTGGTTTTTCTCTTATAGACAAAGGTAGTTATTTAAGGAGCTACAGAACACAAGACAGTATATTAGTGAGCTGGCACAGCTAAAAATATCTGGACGAGCAGCCCTGGAGATTTTGAAGGCCAGGGAGAGATACCTAAAAATGGTGAGTAGATTGCAACATTAACAAAAAGCTGGGCTAGAGACGTCAAGCTTAATTAAAGGATATATTAAACAAGAATTTTTAAAACATAAGATATAAACAACAATTTATAAAGGTTCTACACTGCTGAGAAGGAGTAAGCCAACACCAGAAGTTGGATATCACATTATTTCTGAGAGCATATTCAAGATTTGTTTAATACAAATACATGTTGGAAGTAATGAAAACAAGCGTGACATAGTTTTATTATAAAATGTGATAATCATATTGGAAGATAGCCTTTTAAAATGGGAAATAAAGAAAATAAAGAAAGAGAAGAAAATACTGGAAATAATTTTAAAAAGCATACAAGGCAAAGAAAGTAGTAGAAATTTATTAATTCCAACATAGAAGTTAATTGATGATATAAAGGAAAGATCACTGGCAAACATAAAAACAAAATCTAGGCTGGGCATGGTAGTTCACACCTGTAATCCCAGCACTTTGGGAGGCTGAGGCAGGTGGGTCAACTGAGGTCAGAAGTTCGAGGACAGCCTGGCCAACATGACGAAAACCCCTCTCTGCTAAAAATACAAAAATTAGCCAGGCATGGTGGCATGTGCCTGTAGTCCCAGCTACTTGCTACTCTGAGGCAAGAGAATCACTTGAACCAGGGAGGCAGAGGTTGCAGTGAGCCAAGATCACGCCACTCCACTCCAGACTGGGAGACAGAGTGAGACTCCATCTCAAAAAAACAAAAACAAGAACAAAAACAAAAAACGAAATCTAACAATCTGTTGTCTCTAAGAGATACAAATAAATTAAAATATAAATGCCCCATAGATCAATATTTAAAATTTATCATTTCTCCACAAATACAAAACAAAGTTAAGGTTACTATCATTAAAATGATATTAGATAACATTAAAGATATGTAAAACTATGAACATTTTAGAAGAGTGCATCTTAATTTTTTATATTTTGAATTTTTTACAGTCCCCAGGTCTTTTATTTATTTTTTGATGTCTATTATGACACAAATTCATAGGGGACAGGTTCCAGCAGGGCAGGCTCCATTCCACTCGTTCACAAAGTGTGCTTCTCTGCCTTCCTTCTTCTTCTGATCATTTTCTTTCATGCATTTCAGGAAGCTATCTCAGCTCTTAGAGTGCTTAATACGCACATTAAATCTCTTGGCAGGAATCTTGCCCTGAACTTGTTTGTTTATAACAATGCCAACAGCAGCTGGGTAACATTGTAGACTCTTCCAGTTTTGCCATGGAAACATTTGTGGGGCCTTCCTTTTTGAACAGGACCCATTCCCTTGATGTCAACAATATCACCTTTCTTATAGATCTGCATGTATGTGGCCAAAAGAACAACTCCATGTTTTCTAAAAGGCCTAGGGAATATCTATGGGATGCCTCTCCTCTTTTTGTGTTCCTCATCACAGCAAATTATTAGAAGATGGTGGTTCCAGCCGAAAGAAAGGCATCGCAATTCTTAAAACATTATAGCAACAATATATTCTGAAGGAAGGTATTAAAACTGTCAAATATAATTACATCTGAAAGCCTCAACTGTACATAACAGCAAATAAAATAGTTAAGGGCTTAAATCCTATTCAGTGAATCAGAGCCACTGATCAGCATTACTTCCCGATCCAAACCCCTCAGAACTCTTAAGGACAAATGGAGTGATTAGCTGTATCTTAGCAAAAACTATTGTTCATTTCTATTTGTCACTTCCAACCACCCCACTTATTTTATCTTACAAATGGTTATGATATCCAGTCAACCTCTGTACACTTCTCTGCACATTGTTCTGTAACATTCAACATATGTATCAATCAATAGATAGTTATTATTGATAAGTGACTGCTATGGTTTAGATACGGATTATTTGTCCCCACCAAATCTCATATCGAAATGTAATCTCCAGTGTGGTAGTGTGGAGGCCTAGTGGGAGGTGCTTGGGGGAGGAGGGCAGAACCCTTAGATTAGATTAATCCCCTTCCTTGGAGGTAACTTCTTGCTCTATTAGTTCCCACAAAACTAAGGTGCTAAAAAGCCAGTTGGCACCTCTGCTCTCTCTCTTGCTTCCTCACTCTCTGTGTCATCGCTGCACACGGTCAGCTCACCATCATCTTCCGTCATGAATGGAAGCAGCCTGAGCCCTCACCAGATGTCTAATCTTAACTTTCCAGCCATCAGAATAGTGGGCCAAATAAATGCTTTTCTTTATAAATTACCTAGTCTCAGGTAGTTTTTTATAGCAACCAAAAATAAACTAAGACAGTATCCAGTTAAATATTTGTTGAATAAACAAATACACACCAAAGGAAACAACAGCAGTAATACTGACAAAACAGTTTTATTTATTGAAAACAATTTCAAATGTATAGTTTCTTTTCTCCCCACATGAAGGATAGACCACAATCCTCAATATGCAAAGTCAGCCTGTAATTTAAGATTACTCAAAATTATCTAATAAATACCAGATTTTAAAAAAAGTACTTATACTAACCTTGTAAGAATGTAAGGCGAAAATGAAGCTGGATTATCCTGCTCTGAAAAGAGGGGCATAGATCCTCCCATTATCCACAGACGGAAGTACAAAATGACAAGCACCTTCAGAGAATAAGAAGATTCAGTGAGATTGCCACCAATAATCTCCACCCTTTTTGCATGTGCATTCTGTTCCTCTAACAGGGAATGAAGTCAGTCGCCCCTCCCCTTAAATCTGAGTTAGTCTTGTGGCTGGCTTGTATTGACCAGCAGAACATGTAGAAGGTACCTTGTGTCACTTCTGGACCTAATCTTTGGGAGGTGCAGCAACTTTTAGTTTATTCTTTTAGAAACCAGCTGCCATGTGACAAGGAAGTCTTGACTACCCCTCTGGAAAAAGAACCCACAGGGAGAGGCCCTTGGGGATGAGATATCACGTAGAGGAGAACCAAGATGACCTGGCTCAGATGATAGCTGAATAAACTTGATTGAGTAACCTCAGCCCCAAATCATGATGATCAGAAGACCCGAAAAGCTGAATACTGCCCAAACTAAAGCAGATAGGGCCAACATAGGGTTATTATATTTAAGCCACTAAAGCTCGGGGCGGTTTGTTACATGGCAATAGACAACTGATACAGCCAGGATTGCACTGCCTCCTCTTGAGACAACTCAGTTGCAGCATCTTGAAAAGGACTCATAGAATACTGCAGTTCACATTATCTACATCATCAAATCCACATATCCCTGGAATGCTTTCATATATACCTTTGGACGCTTTGTAACATTATGGCATGTCAACTGTTTGATCCCAGTATCATGATGTTAGAGTCTATTGCTGACTCTATTAAATAATCTGAATTACATCTCTGAGCTGAGATACAGTGAAAACACTCCTTATCAGATATTTCAAAAGTATATATATATATATACTTACATAACTTAGGACCAAAATGGCCCTTTTTAAAAATGGTCTCATGGTAAGCAGGAAATTTCTATTGCTGCTTGCTCTCAGATACCTAAAAAGGGAAAGAAAAAAAAATCTCAGATAAGTGTGTCTACCAGACACAATGTTCTCCTTTCAAGGTGAAGACACTGCAGCTCTGAAGAAGGCTGCAGAGAACAATGCTGAGAGCAGCGCCTCTGCAGCCAGAACACCTGGGTTTCCATTCCCAGTTCTGCTGCTGCTAAGAGACCGGGAGACCTCGGGCAAGTTTCTGAACCTCTTTGCACATCTATTTTACTCACTTACAAAAGGGAGACAATAATAATATCTACCTCACAGGAAAGTTGGGAGGAATAAATGAGATAATATCTAGAACAGGACTTAGCTCTGTTAGCTATGAATATTACTATCCCATCGAATCCCAAATAACCTAGTCATTTTGAAAATGATACAGTTACACTGGTCACAGGGATAATCTTTAACAAAATAAGAGTTTATTTACCTCCTTAATATAATTTGAAGGCTCCAATGTCTTCCACCCACAAAATACCTCACAAATCTCTTACCTCTAAAAATAGAAGATGCCAAGGTTATAGGAGGTTAAGTAATTTATTTATTTATTTATCTATTGAGACGGAGTTTCGCTCTTGTCACCCAGGCTGGCGTACAATGGTGTGATCTCGGCTCACTGCAACCTCCACCTCCTGGGTTCAAGCGATTCCCATGCCTCAGCCTCCCGAGTAGTTGGGGTTACAGGCACCTGCCACCACGCCCAGCTAATTTTTGTATTTTTAGTGCAGACGGGGTTTCACCATGTTGGCCAGGCTGGTCTTGAACTCCTGACCTCAGGTGATCCACCCACCTCAGCCTCCCAGAGTGCTGGAATTACGGGCGTGAGCCACTGCACCCAGTCAGTTAAGTAATTTTTTTAAGGCAACAAAATTATGAGTATCTGTGTTAGGATTACAGCTCACTGGTATTCAGCGAATAATTTTCTCACCTGCTTTTGGTTCTTGGAACCAAACTAGGTTACAAGAACGTCAGCTTCTAGAGGGGCAGGAACCTGTGTGGATCCTGCCCTGATGCAGCTTACTCAGTCATAGAAAGTGGGAGCTCTGGATATCTACATATAAGATATGTGGTTGGTTGGTTTTTTAAAAAAAAAAGATGATGAAAGGGAATCAAGAGAAGCTATCAACAAGCCCCAAATGAAAACACAAAATAAGTCTTAAGTCATTTTCACCTACATGCAAAATTCTTCATGGAAAATACAGAGTGGAGGGGGAAAACAAAAGTCAAATCAAATCACATAAACCGCAAGCATTTCCCACCTCATCCTTATTTCCTCTACCCCCTTTCATTGTTTTTTTCTCTTTTTTTAATCCAATTTTTCCTCAAAGCGGTTTTCCCCTACAAAATTTGCATTAAAATCTGCATGAGGTTTCTTCACACAAAGGGAATGTTCTATAAGGGGGAAATCCTTTTGTAAAACCAGAGTGGGTTAATATCTCACAAAGAAATGTCTATCCACCTTGAGGATTGCTTACAATGGCCGGGCGAGGTGGCTCACGCCTGTAATCCCAGCACTTTGGGAGGCCGAGGCGGGCAGATCATGAGGTCAGGAGTTCAAGACCAGCCTGGCCAATATGGTGAAACCCCGTCTCTATTAAAAATACTCAAATTAGCCAGGTGTGGTGGTAGACACCTGTAGTCCCAGCTACTCGGAAGGCTGAGGCAGAAGAACCACTTGAACCAGGGAGGCGGAGGTTGCAGTGAGCCGAGATTGCACCACTGCACTCCAGCTTGGGGGACAGAGTGAGACTCCATCTCAAAAAAAAAAAAAAAAAGAGAATTGCTTACAAACACATGTGGCTTCTCTGCTTTGTAACAAATGGCACTGTGAGGAGGTGACAGCCTCACGCTTCCTTCTCACCTCCCTTTTCCTCTGCCTGGTCCGAAAAAAGCTGTGGAAGTGATATGTGCTCAGATCTGGCCATTCAAGTATTTAATGAGTGGAGAAAATGAGGAGTCCAAAAAACACGAAAGAGAGTTGGCTTTTAGCAAGCTCTGGACTGGATCCATCCTCAAGCACTGCATTTAAATCCCTTTCATCTTCCTTAGCTGCCAACAGAGAGCTTGACAAGGAAGAAAGCCAAGGATACTGTCAGCTCTCACAAGCCACGGGGACAGCTACTGCCCCAAAATGGGCTTTAGGGGGTCCACTGCTTCCTGAAATTGTGCACAAGATTTTGTGTGTATTTTTCTGAGGCAAAGTCCTTGACTTTGATCTTCAGTGTCAACTGGTTCTGCATTGCCTAAAAGGTAAAGCCCTGCTAAGCAACCTTCTCTCAGCTTATGACCACCCTGGTTATTTCTGCTGTTCCTTTTCAGGACGTTATCAATGGCAGCAGAAAGGCAAAGAGAATGACTGAATGTAAATGGAAAAGGTGCTGGGGAGGGCTGGAGAAGCAATACATCCGAATACAAAGGCACTTCCTGGGGTGATCTGCTTCTGGAAACTTCTTTTCTCAAGTTCTCTCTGTTGATTGTTTCTTTTAACATACTGGAAAAATTAGCAGTGGTTTTCCTTTCCATAGAACAACAAAACACAAAATTTAGGATATTTTTTCAACGATAAAGTTAGGTAAATTTTTTTTTTTTTTTTTTTTTTTTTGAAACAGCGTCTTGCTCTTGTCGCCCAGGCTGGAGTGCAGTGGCATGATCTCGGCTCACTGCAACCTCCGCTTCCTGGGTTCAAGCTGTTCTCCTGCCTCAGCCTCATGAGTAGCTGGGATTACAGGTGCCTGCCACCATGCCCAGCTAATCTTTGTACTTTTAGTAGAGACAGAGTTTCGCCATGTTGGCCAGGCTGGTCTTGAACTCCTGACTTCAGGTGATCCACCCGCCTCGACCTCCTAAAGTGCTTGGATTATAGGTGTGAGCCACCGTGCCTGGCCAATTCTCCATATTTTGTTTCACTGAAAGCTTGCTATGATGGCTATTTCACTGAGTTATATTTGTAAAGTGTCCCCTGGTTTAGAAATTCTTGGGGAAATTCCATTTCCTCAAGAAGCTAAAGGCACCAAATAATTTACTGTTAAAATGCAGCATCCCAATGTAATGAAAGCCTAAATTGGTAAAGAGAGCAGTAGATGAAAAAATAAAGATGACCTCTGCAAGATTTCTATTTCTAGTTTTTGATCAATAGTAAATGAGAAAGTAAGCCAAAATAACATGGCTGTCTTTTTTGGTAAACACTAGGTCAGAGGCTGAGATCCCTAAGTTCAGACAGGGAGCACTCTAAGGGCTAAATTCTCTGCATCTTTTCCTCTTCCCCTACCTTCACCAAAAATGAACAAACTTTCCCCATCAGTCCAATAGACATGATCTGTGAAGTAGAACCAAATAACAATACTCAAGACTATTAACAGCAATAATAAAAATAGCAACAACTAATATGTGCTGGACACTAATCTAAGTGATTTGAGTATAGTAACTTATTCACCACTTACAACAATTCCATGAGGAAGAATATTATAATTTATTTCTTCTAAATGAGGAGACCCTGAATCTGTGAATAACACTTAACTATGATATGAGATTCTCTCAGCTATTCATTTCAACTATAAGAGAAAGTATCTAAAATTGTCTTCAAATACAATTTACTATGTAAATGTTATTACTAATTTTTTCTAATTCCAGTTAAGTTTTCCATTCTTTTCCTTGCAAAGCCAGAGACTATGTCAACAACAAAACCAGACCACTGGTGAAACCAATAGAATGAGAGCTAAGCGTCCAGGGTTCTATTCCTCTGTTCCCATCTAACTTGTCACATGATGTAAAATAAATCTACCTGAGCTTCACTTCCTTCCTTTATTAATGAATGTTAGACCAAATGGTCTCAGGGTCCATTTCAGGTGTAAAATATTGTGATCCTTGGACGTTCTCATCAACTGATGACACCAAAACTGACCAAGGAAAAACGAAGAAACCTACCCAATTTCAAAAACTAAAAAAGAAAGGAATGTCAAGGGATTCCTGAAGAGTCAAATATTAACTGACCCTTCACTTGGAGTAGGCCCTTCATAATTTGCAGTTGCATATGAAAAAACAGTTTAACATTAATTGAGGTTATTGGCATCGAGGTTATTGGCATTGTAAAACTATAGTTGCAACGACTTCTGATTCTTGCCAAATAAAGGCAAAAGATTAAGGTTAGCCATAGTAAATTCCCTAATCTACGCTCCCATATGCCCAAGTTTTCTGACTACTGTACCATCCCAGTACATCATGTTAAAGTAGAGTTCAAGTTTACCTTCCATAGTTACTCAGTCCTCAAATCCTATTAAGAGATACTAGCAGAGATCAGAACAACTAGCCAGCCACAATCATCCACCTACCCATAATCTTGAGAGCTAAATAAATGCTTATTATAAATCAATGACCTTTGTTAACACAAATTATCATGTCAATAAATAATTGATCAGATGACAAAGATTCTTTGACCAAAATCTAGTCAGGTTCCCGAAACTTCTCCTAGGCCCATCTGTGCACTTTCTTGTAAAATCCAGTTTTAGCAAGAATCCCACTAAATCAGTTTAGCCAGAACCCTCCCCCCTCAATATCTGATCACTGTCAATATCTGATCAAGTTCTTTATCCTCCACCATCTCCCAGGAGATGCCTCATCACCCTGGCCTGTGTTCAGGAAGAATCCTATTAGGTCTATTTAGCCAGAATTCTCCCTTATTCATGATGTTTACTCAGTAATTTCCATCCACTGATGCTCCCCCAACCCACCACACCCTGTTCATTGGCTATAAATTCCCACTTGTCCATGCTATATTCAGAGTTAAGCCCAAACTCTCTCCACTACTGCAAAATTCCATCACAGTGGTCCCTGTATCAATTGCAACAGACCCATCCTCATCTTAAATAAAGTTTTCCTTACAGTGCTTTAACAAGTGTCATTTGAATATTTTTAACACATACGGCAAGATGATCAATAAATGCTTACTGAGCCAAATCAAATTGTAAACATCTACCTCTTTTCTTTTCCTTCTTTCTTTTTTTTTTTCTTTTCTTTTCTTTTTTTTTTTTTTTTTTTTTTTTTTTTTTTTTTTTTGAGACAGAGTCTCACTCTGTCACCCAGGCTGGAGTGCAGTGGCGTGATCTCGGCTCACTGCAAGCTCCACCTTTCCAGTTCATGCCATTCTCCTGCCTCAGCCTCCCGAGTAGCTGGGACTACAGGCTGCCACCATGCCTGGCTAATTTTGTGTGTGTGTCTGTTTTTAGTAGAGACTGGGTTTCACCGTGTTAGCCAGGACAGTCTCAATCTCCTGACCTCGTGATCCGCCCACTTCGGCCTCCCAAAGTGTTGGGATTACAGGCGTGAGCCACTGCGTCCGGCCTACCCCTTCTCTTTTTCTGTGTTTTCCTTACCCTCTTGTGGTAGATCAGGGTACAAAATAAAAGTGCTCACAGCTTGGAATGTGGCAGCAAGTTGGAAGAGGAAAACCGCTTGAATAGTACTATTTCCCTTATCCGGAATACTGATGACTTAAATAAAGACATGAAATTAGTCTTTCCAGCTCTTCTCAGAATCTACAAACACCTGATAATTTTTACCCAGATGTCAGTTCCAGGTAGCAAACATCTCAGATACAATGAATTATAAGTGTTTAACATTATAGCAATAAATTATAAACAGTGACATATGAAATTCCTTCTAGAACATCAATCTTAATTGACTTAACTTTCTTTGCTCTTTCAAGGCCAAAAGGAAGTTAATAAAGAGTCACATATTTGGACCAAAAAAGAATTTTGAAATCAGAGCTTTTCAACAGAAATTCATAATTACTGCTTCTCTTTGAAACTCAAGAAAAAAGATTTCTCAGTTGATCAGAATATAGCAAAGACACAGCTCACATCAGAAAAAAAAGCATAAGCTTAACAAAAACAACAAAAGAATTTTAAGTGTCTCTTGACACTTAACAATAAAGAAAACTGAAGTGTCTATGGGTTCTCTCTTTAATGTACTTTCCTTGAACCCATGAAGTGCCTCGTCTAAACCTTAATAAGCAAAGGCATTCCATGGAGGAGCTGAACAACCTTTGATGTCTCCTTTGATATTCAAATAAAGATTCTGAAGGAAAGGAGCTAACTATTCTAAGAAAACAATGATGCATATTTCAGTTCTATCTACTCAGAAACTCAAACTGACCTTCAATACCCCATTCTAAGGCTACGATAATTTTCCTTCCAGAAATTTTAAACTCTGAATTCAAGTTACTTACAAGAAAATAGTTACTTCAATTATCATATATTAAATGGTGAAAATGAAGACAAAGAAGGCATAGGAGAAAATAATTTAATTTCTCTTAACCATTCCGCAAATTAAAGTTAGAGGTGGAAGGAATCAAAACAACTCACATAGTTTTATAGGTAAGAGGAAAAAATGATGCCCAGAAATGTTACTTGGCCTGCAAAAAGGTCATGATGCTTCAGTGTCAAAGGTCAATGAGTTTAAGCTTCATCAATTTATTCAGAGGACCTAATTTTTATTCTATGATTAATTTAGTTGGAGGCCTTAGTTTTTTATTCCTTCTACAACTAATAGCAAAAATTTCAGATATCACCCTTGTCTAATTTCCTATAGTGCAGTGTCAGCATTCCATGACATTGGTAGAGTGCCGACTCTGAAGTCCATAACAAAGAACAAGAGATCCAGCAGCCTCAGAGGGGAAATGGTGAACACCAGGAAGTAGACAGCTATTTTGGAAATTTCCGAGATACCAGATGTAGAAACAAATAAAAGGTTCTGGTTCAAGTAGAGAGAGAGACCTTATCATAAGAGTAAGTGAGAAAAGCATGTGTTACGTTTACTTAGCAATATGATTTAGGTGTTAAGAATGTTCCTACTATACTTTAATATTTTGTTAGCTGGTCATTAATTTGGTATATATAAAAACTTGCTACTAAGAAGAATATTTAATTTGCCAAATAAACTCCCTTTAGAAGAGGATACATAGTATGTATTTGTATGGTACTTATGTGTCACAGAATTTTTCAATTCATTCTAACATTTAATCCCTGAGATATATTTATGAAGTGGGCAGAACAGAGAGAACTGGCCCCATTGTACAGATTTAGACCTAGGGAGCAGTGGATCCAGCACCAGGATTGAGTCTCCTGATGGCCAATTCAATGCCTTTTTGCTGCATCACTGGTCTCCTCTCTGACCAAACATTTACTGTGTGCTTTCCCTCCAAGCTTGTTGCAAACCAAAGACTAAATAATCCATGCAACAAAATCACTGCTACTTGAAATACACATTTGTGTAAGTGCACAAGTAAACCTTTGTGCTAAGAAAAAGATTAAAACAGTCAATAGTACTATAATGATATTTTCTGAACCTTTTACTGGGATACATGGATGGATAAATTCAAGTATAATCAAGCTAGTGAAAAAGAGTATTTGATACTGGGACTGTCTGGGTAACCAGTGAAATACATTTGCTGTTAACAACAGCAGCAGCTACCATTTAATGAATACCTACGTGCCCCAGACATGGTTCTAATGCCTGTAATCCTTAGCACATTTCTGTCAGTGGGCACTATTAATATCTTAATGTTGCGAGTGGGGAAACTGAGGCATTAATGGTCAAATAACTTGTCCCAAGTTTCCACAGGTAGTAAGAAAGGGGTGTCATAAGTTCAGTCTGTGCCCTTAACCACAAAAGCTCTGCTACCTCTCATACCATTTCCAACAAAGTCTCTGTCTTTACCATCCCAGGAGGATGCTTGAAATTCAAATACTATTCTTACAGATGTTTGTGCACATCAGTGACATACATTTGAAAGGACATGAATTCAGGGTCAGCGTGGTGGCTCATGCCTGTAATCCCAGCACTGTGGGAGGCTGAGACAGGCAGATTGCTTGAGTTTAGGAGTTCCAGACCAGCCTGAGTAACACTGCAAAACCCATCTGTATTAAAAATACAAAATAATTAGCCGGGCATGGTGGCACATGCCTGTAGTCCCAGCTACTCAGGAAGCTGAGGTGGGAGGATTGCTTGAGCCCAGGAGGTGGAGGTTGCAGTGAGCTAGCTGAGATTGTGCCACTGCATTCCAGCCTGAGCTACAGCACGAGACCCTGTCTAAAAAAAAAAAAGAAAGAAAAGAAAGAAAAAAGAAAAAAGAAAAAGAAAAAAGGAAAAAAAAAAAAACAACCACCAAGAAAAAAAGGATAGGAATTCAGGATACCAAGATATACCTGATCCATTTAGAAATTCACAAAAAGTTGGCCGGGTGCAGTGGCTCACACCTGTAATCCCAGCACTCTGGGAGGCTGAGGTGGGCAGATCATGAGGTCAGGGGTTCGAGACCAGCCTGACCAGCATGGTGAAACCCCATCTCTACTAAAAATACAAAAAAAATTTAGCTGGGCATGGTGGCATGCGCCTGTAATCCCAGCTATTCACGAGGCTGAGGCAGGAGAATCACTTGAACCTAGGAGGCAGAGGTTGCAGTAACCAGAGATCGTGCCACTGCACTCCAGCCTGGGTGACAGAGCGAAACTCCATCTCAAAAAAAAAAAAAAAAAAAAAATTGAAAGAAAGAAATTAACAAAAAGTCTACTACGATTTTATCAATACAAAAAAAGTCAAACTATTCAAACAGCAATATTCAATTTGACAAGCAAAATATTGAACACTGAGTTAAGTCTTAGAAGCAATATAGAAAAAGCATAAATGCACACATTTAACTTGTAAATTGCAGAACAAATTTACTGAGTGCATACCGTGGGACAGAAACTGTTCTAAACATGTTAATTCTTTAAGTGCATACAACAACAACAACTATAAAGCAAGTGCTATTGCTATGCTCATTTCATAGATGGGGAAACTGAGGCATTAAAAAAGTGAATTAACTTGCCCAGGACCACAAAGCCAGCCATTGGCAGAACTGGGATTTGAATGTATGCCTTCTGGTCCTGAGTTCACACTCAACGCTACACCACAGCGCCCTTTTTACACTTGCTGCACTACCCAGGAGGGGTGCACATGGTCAAATACTAAAGAAAGAAATCAACATGGGCTGGAAAACGAAGGGAAGCTGCGGGAAAGACCTAGGCCTGAAGAGACAGAGAAGATGAAAGAGTCTAGGTGGGCAAGAGGGGCCAAGGAGAGAGGTGTTCCAGGCAGCTGCACAGGGACTGTAGTGGGCACAGCCTGGTCCTAAGCAATGACAGCTCTCTGCACACACAGTATAGGCAGCCCTCTCCTCCTATATTTGGGGGCACTACTGAAAGTGTCTCCAAGTCAAGTGTCTAAAATTTGAATAAAAGAATGGTAAAGTGGAAGTTGCAATCCCTGGAAGCTTGAGCAGCAGTGTGACATCCCTATATGATTGATGGTGACTTCATCTCCCTTGGCTCAGCCATCCGTGATTTCACCCAGGCAGTTCACTGTCCCTTCATCCTGGCCCAGTGCTTACCTGGTGCCATCCTGCCTTTAGGGCTTATCAAATTCCTGCAGCAGTACACAAAGAAGAAAATGTTTCTAAAGCCTCCTGCCATGATTCCAACTCCGATTTGCTTCCCAAGAGTTTCAAACCACAGGATCAGTACCCAGGACACTGATGGGGCCCATTGCTAGTGGAAGGGGTCATTTTGTATTATCGATCAGTGCCTTGGTCTCTCCTTCATCTCTTGCATCCGTGTAGAATGCAGGCCAGGTCAGTCCAGTTGAATCTCTCCCCCACCTCACTTTCTATCCCACCTTTATACTGGAACATAGGCTGGGGTTTGTGCTCCGGATCCAGGCAGCTTCAATTTAGGGCAGAGAGAGGAGAAAGTCCCACTTAAATATCTACAAATTCACTTTCTCCAATCCAGCTTTCAATCTAGGACCTTCCATAGCCCTTCTCTTACCCCATCCTCATTCATAGGCTCTGAAGCAACTCTCATAACAACAGACAATAAATCCAGAAGATCTCAGAGACACACATGCACACTGAGTTCTCTCAGGGGCCAAGCAGGACATTTGGTATCCTGGGCTCTTCTGCAGACCACAGCTCTTCCTGAAATAGATCACCTCACTGCACTGCGGACAAAGGCCTGCAGTAAAGTAGGTGGGCTCATAAAATGCAACAACTGTTATAAGGAGGTAAACAATGTAGAGAAAAAGAAAACTTTTCCTGGTCCAAACAAACCCATCCAGAGAACAGCTGACTTTCCTGGCCCCCACCCCTAATACCCTTTCAATTTCAGATAGGATGGTTGACTGTCAGAGCCAACAAGAGCTAGAAAGTGGGGAAACCAGTCATTGCTGCACTATACTGGCAAACACCTGTAAAATAAATTCACTTTCTTATAAAAATCTTACTTTGAGAAGATTTAAGTTTTATTTCACTTTAGAACTCTATTTTTTTTTTTTTTTTTTTTTTTTTTTTGATGTCGAGAGTCTTTCCTTCTGTCGGCCCAGGCTGGAGTTGCAGTGGCTGGATCTCAGGTCACTGCATTTAGCTCCACCTCTCTCTAGGTTTTTTACGCTATTTCGTCCTGTCCTTCATTGACCTTCCCCGTGAGTATGCTGGTGACTGTTACAGGACGCCCGCTTCTAACCGTTGTTTTTTGTTTTCTTGTTGTTATTTTTTTTTTTTTTATTTTTTTTTTTTATGATTTTGTTTGGTCGGCCCAGCTAGTTTTCTTTGTATTTTTAGTAGAGACGGGGTTTCACCGTGTTAGCCAGGATGGTCTCGATCTCCTGACCTCGTGATCCGCCCGTCTCGGCCTCCCAAAGTGCTGGGATTACAGGCTTGAGCCACCGTGCCCGGCCAGAACTCTATTTTTTACATTGAGGGGAGATACATTACACTTTAAGAAAAAAGTGAAAATGTGAGGTTTCAACTCTAGTCAATTTGGCTTTATTTTCAAATTTCAATACTCACTTGCTTTGAAAGCTCCTGAGAAAGCTATAACTAAGATTTCAGAGTAGAAATAAGAATCATAGCCACTCTCAGCATACAGCATACATAGCATGCAAATGACAGTCATTCAGATAACTGTCAGCATGTCAATGTTCGTGGAAAATGCTTTTCAATACTGTAGAAATCAGAAATCCATAATAATTAAGTCTATATGATTATTTTTAAAGGCATGCTTCTTTTGTTCATATAATTTTTCGAACATTCTTCTAATTTCCTTTTAGACCTATGTGTCTCATTTTAAAACATAACATAAAAAGCCTAAGTAGGAAAGTTGCCAAAGGAACTAGAAATTCCAGTCTCTGTCAAATTAGTCATATATGTATATTTACATATTTAATTACATTAATTTATATTTTACTTATCGTTTCCAAAGAAAAAAATTGAGAAGATAATTTTATAACATTGCAGTTTGCTAAGTGTTCATTATCTCTGTGTAGGATGCTATGGCTGCCAGAGGGACTTCTTTTTTTTTTTTTTTCTTTTTTGAGATGGAATTTTGCTCTTGCTGCCCAGGTTGGAGTGCAACGGTGAGATCTCGGCTCACCACAACCTCCGCCTCCCAGGTCAAGTGATTCCCCTGCCTCAGCCTCCCAAGTAGCTGGGATTGCAGGCACATACCACCACATCTGGCTAATTTTTTATTTCTAGTAGAGACGAGGTTTCTCTATGTTGGTCAGGCTAGTCTCGAACTCCTGACCTCAAGTGATCCACCAGCCTTGGCCTCCCAAAGTGCTGGGATTACAGGTGTGAGCCACCATGCCCAGCCTTGCCAAAGGGACTTCTAAGGGTCCCTTCATGCTATGCTCTCGAAGGACAGCACTCTTGACAACACAGAGGAAGTTGGTGTGGTGAAGCAGCCACAGGCCCCGGGGTCACAGAGACCTGGGTTTGAATTCCAGCTTATTCAGTTATAAGCTGGTAGACTAGGCAGGCCTTTTAGCCTCCCTAGGTCAAGATAATTTCCACCTTACAAAGTCATCAAAACTATTTCTATGAGATGAGATATGCAAGTGGCTCAACGCAGTGCCCAGCACATAAAGGTGTTCAAAGTAGCATTATTACAATAGTAACCAGAAATCAGCTGAAAATACTAAAACACTATGGCCTGTCCTTCAAGACCAGAAAAAACAATCAGAAACAAATGAGTAAAGGAATGCAGCTAGGAGTAGTAGAGGAAAAGATTTAATCTCTCTCAAGTTCTCTTAGTTCCCTCCTTCCTGGAAGAAAAAGAAAAAAAAGAACGAAATATTTTCCTAGAAGACAAAGCTATAATTTGGCATTCAACACTCTTCTTGCTGATGGGACTCCTTTAGTTCAGCTGTACAGGTTGTGCATGCACAAGGCAAGCAGCTCAGGAGGAGGGAGGGCGGTGGCCTGTGAGGGCTCAAATCCGGCCCATGCTCTGTTCAACGATCTGTGGTGCCCAGGCACTGGCTGCACCTTCCCTAAAGAAGGGGGGGGCTTTTCCTAATTCACTCAAAAGAGCAAGAAGTGCCCACACCTCAAACATCACTCACCCACCATGCCTCACGCCCACAGTGTTTTCTGTTTTGCATAAAGATCCCCCATGGGCCAGCAGCAGCCCTGATCTACTACTGTGATTATTACTTAATACCCACCAGACAGCTTCATTGTCCTAATGACTTTTACAGAGGCTTGTTTAATCTAATGTTTCCATTTTCCTTGCAGCCAATTTCATTTTCTCACTGACATGTTATGGCAGTGTTGCTATATTTCCAGTCACTCACCGGACCATGTGCAAAGTAACTTAATGTTCAAATGAAGAATAGCATTGGTTTCTGTCTTAACTCGCTAAGTTTCCCTTGCAGATTCAGCATGGTACTTTGTACAGTAGTCATTTAATTCATCAAACTGTGTTTAAAAATACTCCTAACCATACAAGTCTTAACACCACATTTACAAACGCCACAAACATCAGGGCCCAATTTGAGACTGTTATTTTAACAAACACAATTTTCCTGTCCTAAACTTAAGTCCAACTGAATGTCCTCTGAAAGTTTTCCAGTCTAAAGTTTCCAGATCATAGAGATTTTCATACATGAAACTGGATTGTCATCCAGGGTGACCAACCCATCCAGTTTGCCTGGCACTAACGAGCTTCTGGGACATAGGACCTTCAGTACTAACACTGGGACAGTCCTGGAAAAACCTGGTCACCCTGTGTGCCATCCTCTAGTAAGCTGGTACAGTACAGTAGAATAAACTGCTAAGGAGTAGTTCTGCAAAAGTCAAAGAAAAAAGTGGTTTCTCCTTGCCCTGGACACACACACACATACAACACACACCCTCCATGACTTTCTGTTCCTTGTGAATAAGGGTTTAATAAAAAATGAGTGTCTCTCTGGTGGAAGATATCTACTAATTTGTTCAACTTGTTAATTCTGAAAACATGAGAACTAGAATTTTCTCACCCACGCTTTCCAGCTGTCAGACAAATCTTTTCATCTAACTTGAATGAGCCGATATAAGGTATTCTTAATAGCGTTGTTCCATGAAAGTAACAAAATGGAAAGGAGGGAAGGAAGAGACAAGGGTTTAATAACCATTAAGACCGTACAGAGTCCCCCCTCTGTGTGCAATCAATGGAATTATAATGACTTTGTTTAGTGGACGATAAAGCTGTCTGGTTGATTGTAACAGAAGCTGATATTTCAAACACGAAATTGAATCGAGCTTACACCGTTAATTAAAAGGAATTTGATGGTTTTCATTTTAAAGCACACCATATCTATAAAGGATGGACACGATACTGCCTAAATGATCAATCTTAGCTGCAAATAACCTAAACATTCAACAAAACCAAAATTCTAAAACCTCATACGTGTAATTTTGATACATTTATCTGTGTATACACTGCTATGTGTGTCAGATATTCATTTTAATTTTAAATATTGGTTAGGACTTAATTTAAAAGTTTGTGAGTTTTCCTATTTTATGTTACTTTCTTTTACTGTCTTTTCCTTGTATAAGCAAGCTTTATTGACTATAAGATTACCCAAAATGATTCCCACTCTCTTTAAACATGAAGACTGCAATTTTCTGGGTTCTATTACTATTATCAACACTCAGTGGTCTCTTACTCAGACAAAAGAACCAAACTGTGAAAGCTAAGCCAATACTTCAGACTGACAAAAGCAAAGCCACAAATGTTAATCAGGAGAGAATCAAACTCCAGAGCATATGTTTTGATACATCCTTTGCTCAGTTAGGAAACCTGATTCCTGCATTCCTGCCATAGTCAGTCAGAGTTCGATTTCCAGGGAACCCATCTATATTCTGCCTTCAAAGGAGAGAAAGGTCACCTCCAGGAGTGATGCACTGGGCACAGTCTCTCTTTAAGACGTGAGGACACGGCAACTGGTGCTAATTCCATTAGGCAGGGAATTAAAAATCATGCTTTATCACCAATTTTCTAACTAGCACTCTATGAGAAACTGATAGAAGATGATGCCCTTGGGCAGCCAAATGAAGCATTTCGTGGGCATGCTGGAACGAACCCTGAAGCCAGGCCACATCAGTGTGGGCAGCTGGGGAGTCATTAACTCTTGACGGTGCTGGCTGGCATGCCACAGTGTGTGAAGAAGAAAAACATCCTGTCCTCCTATAATATGATTTGAGGGCCAAAATAATACAATTCACATCAGACCCTTCAGAGGAGATGTAGACAAGGTCCAAGTCTGGTCCTTCTGTGGAAATGAAAGTACTGACAGGCACACAGATATCCCTCTGCCTAAAAGCATTTACCATTTTAAGCCATTAGGATTTTCAGTCCTAGCTTCAAGAAAATAGCATAGATAAATTTACTGGCCTCTAATTTTACTGTTTCTCTTTTTTATCTAGTCAATGTAATGGGTTTCAGGATCAAGGTTATTACAAATAAAAATAAAATCGGATTTGCAGCATGAATAACCCTTTATCTGCATATCTGTTTAGTACCTTGTGATTTTTTGTTGTTGTTGTTTTTTATTTGTTTTTCTTCTTACCACATCTTAACAAGACCAATGAGCCTACTCACTAATAAGCACATCCTGCAGTTATTTCCATGCATAAAATATGTGTCATAAAATATGCACAGAACCACAAGCAACCCAACCAAGATAAATGAAATAATCCTACTGTATGAGCCATTCTCAGACAACTAACTGATTTAATTTCTTCATTTACAAAACACAACTATTCCATCATTACACTACGGTAGCCCCTTTTATCTGCAGTTTCAATAGTTACCTGCAGTCAATTGTGACCCAAAAATAGGAAATGGAAAATTCCAGAAAGAAAAAATTCATAAGTTTTAAATCACATGCCTTTTAAATTGTTCTGAGTAGCATAATGAAATCTCACATCATCTCACTCGGTCCCACCCGGGAAGTGAATCCTCCCTTTGTTCAGCATATCCACTCTGTTTCCCCTTAGTGATGCAGCAGTCAGCCCAGTTATCAGATCGACTGTGGCAGCATCACAGTGCTTGTACTGAAGGAACCCTTATTTTACTTAATAATGCCCCAAATGTGCAAGAGCAGCGATGCTGCCATATGGCTATAATTGCTCTATTTTATTATGTCTTTGTTGTTAATCTCTTACTGTGCCTAATTTATAAATTAAACTTTATCAGAGGTATGTATATATAGGAAAAACCGTAGCAATAGTATGTCTAGGATTTGGTACTATCCATGGTTTCTAGCATTCACTGGGGTGCTTGGAACGTATCCCCCACAGACAACAGGGAAGTACTTTATTTTAGAAATTTAATAAACTAATATTTATCCTACATTCTGGAATGCATCTACTAAACAACTTCATCTGCTGGTGATACATACAAGAATCAGAGATGAACAAAAGTCACTTCTGAGCAATCAAAACGAATGTTTCAAACTCACAATTATCTGACTTTCATTTCTAAAACAAAATAAGCCCATAGAGAGGTGCTATTATACGGTGGCCGAGATTGGCTTACGGTTCTCCAGATATTACTTCTTTTTCCTGAGCACACAACTTCTCTGCTTTGCTTACAGTTAGAGATGGCCATGTGACTGAGTTCTAGCCAAAGGAAGGTAAGTGGATGTGACAGGCAACAATTCCAGCTCTGGCCCATAAAATCTTCCCGTAACATTTGAACACCCAAGCACTCTCTTCCTACTTGATGAAGACAAGCATGGTGACCTACAGCCATTGTGTGAAGATGCAGAGACACAAGATTGAGGGACAGTGGGTTTCCGAATCACAGTATGGAGATGAGCTGCCACTAATCAGGGACATTTGTTTCAGACTTTATGTGAACAAGAACTAAGCTTCTACTGTGTGTGAGCCACTGTTCATGGCTATGGTTATCTTAACTAGTGGAGATGCCAATAGTAATGAGAAGTAGCATCTAAAAGCAAGGAGAAATCTATAAATTCATCTTTTGGAAACAAATGTGAGATGTTCTAAAGAACTTAGGTAAGCAACATTAGTGTCTCACTATTTACAAACACTACATTAAAAAAAACTGTAACAGAACACAATGTGAACATGGCTACCATGAAATGGAAAAAAAAAATCATGGACTTCTCATGGGAGTAAAAATTTGTATAACTGTAAAATTTTGTCTGAATAGCAATTTGGCAACATACATCAAAACCTAAAACATTTCTTCAACCATTAGCAGTCACACTCAAATCTGAAATGCACAGAAAGATTTCTGTCCATAATATTTATTAATAAAAAACTGGATACAATCTAAATATATAGGTGAATGGCTAAATAAATTTTCATGCAACCATGCAGTAAAATTCATTCAATGATTTTAAAATTATCTTTAGAAGAATAAAGACATGCAGGAACACTCATTATATGTTACTAACATAAAATAAAATAATATATGACAAAGCAACACATTCAATATTCATCCAGTTGTTAAAATGTGTATAGGTACAACAACAGATTAGTGAGCTATGCAGCAAAACAATAATAGAGATTTCCCCTGGGCACTGATATTATTCATGTATTTTAATCTTTATTTTATAATTTTCTGTAGTTCTGAATTTTTAGTAATTAACATGAAATACTTCTATAGTCAGAACAAAAGTCAGTAAATGCTCTTATTTTAAAAGTTCCTTAAAAAATAAAATAAAGAAAGATAGAATCTCTAAAATCAGATACAAGAACTAAAGATCAAAGACCAGACAAAAATAAGCTAGGCCAGCTCAGAAACCTTTATGGAATGGGCTATTCTAATACCATTCCTTTACAACGAACATTCATAGTGATGACACTAATATACTGCTATGGAGTGATCGTAGATAAAAGAAAAATGTGTACAACATGCCATCATTTATCTAAGACAGTGGGAGGCTATATATACTAAATTAAAGCTAAACCAAACTGAAGAAGAGAAGAATAAAAAAAAGGAAAGAGGAAAAGAAGGAGAAAAAGAAGAAAGGGTAACCTATAAGTAGAGGGATGAAACAGGATAGATGGGACTAGAGAGACCTCTCTGCTGTACCTTGTTTTGTAGATTTAGAAGCAGTGTTTACATTATTATAAAAGAAAAGAAAAACACAACATGAAACAAATGATCCATAATCATAAACTATATAAAGTAGGTTTAAATCTCAGTAATTTGACCATATATACCTAGTACTATATACCTTAAAACAAAAGAATTACTAAAAACTCCACACACTATTTTTAATAATCACTTTGTTTCTGGTAATGATGGTATTGTTATTTTGAGACTTCTGGGAGTAATGTGGAATAAAGCAAATACGTAATTATGCTGGTGTTGTTAGAAACCAGAGTTTTCAGTGGCAGCAAGGGAGACAGAAATGTACCATCAATGAGAAAAAGCAAAATCCCTATAGCTCTGAATCTGAATAGAAAACATCAGACTGAGCTCATTATCTATTTTCATATTTTAAAAGATAATTGATTTTGACAGAAGTCCCCACTGAAAAAGCCTAGAAACTGAGCTATCCAGTAGGAATGAGCACCACAATGCCCCGATTTGGGTCCTAAAATTATTTCCAAAGAAAAAGAATCAAAAGCTCTTGAATAAATGGCTGTTTCCAAGTCAGAGGTAGAAAATAAATAAGATGGGGCTGGGTGTGGTGGCTCAGGGAGCGAGTTAGCAAAGAATTAATAAAGCTCTTTCCTTTTATACCATAAGAATGTGACTTCTAGTTAATTTTCTCTGTGTTCCACTAGAAATCAGATGAAGATAGAATGTCAACTATGTTACAGTCAACATTGTCTATGGTAATATTATCCCTGATTGATAAACTGCAACTAAACAAGGAGAAATGATCAATGTCCCATAAATACCTGATGAGAGTGGTGTAATTTGGGCTCCCCGAATGTGTTAATTCTTGTAATTGGGTATGTGTCTTGTGTGAACACTGGAAGCCTATGGAGTTGTTACAAGACATATGGTATCTTATGAGACATGAGACTCTTAAGTAGGGGCAATCCCTGAAACTGCCAGATGAGAAGTAAATGAAATAAGCAATGAAGGTCAAATTGACTCCAGCATTTTGGGAGGCTGAGGTGGGTGGATCACTTGAGGCCAGGAGTTCAAGACCAACCTGGCCAACATGGTGAAACCCCATCTCTACCAAAAAATACAAAAATTAGCGGAGCATGCTGGTGCATGCCTGTAGTACCAGCTACTTGGGAGACTGAGGCAGGAGAATCACTTGATTCTCCTGTGGATCAAGGATTGTGCCACTGCACTCCAGCCTGGGCAACAGAGTGAGACCCTGCCAAAAAAAAAAAAAAATTAATAAAAAATTGAAAGAAAAGAAAAGAAATAAGATGAACATGAAATATATGGAATATAAAGCATGACAACTGAAGTCATATAAAGTAACTTAGAGGTAGTTCCTACAGACCAAGGTGGAATATTTGAACATTAATAAGAATAAAAACAGGTAAAGAAAATGAAAGAATCAAGCATTTGTTCTGTGTTGCGTATATAAACTGTACTTTCATCCCAGGGTAATCAAATATTTCATGAAGGAATGTCTCTCTTGATAGATTTTCTGGTTAGTAAACTAAGAGAGAATACTATAATTAAAATTTCAGTTTTTCAACCAATACTGAAATAATGGACCTAGGTATATGGCAACTCACTTAACAAAAGAAAACAACCAGAATTATTTACTTCCTCCTAGAAGTACACAGCACCATCTGTGAAGTATTCTAGACAAAAAGAGAAACCTTGAATGCACTCAAACCTCTAGATCTAGCTATGAACTTACAGGAAATTCAGTGGATGGAGGAACACATCAACTGACATCATGGGGCACAGTCAGCAAAATGCAGACTGTGGGAAGTGTTACAGCCCCCCTGTTCCCCGCAAAAAAAAAAAAAAAAAAAAAAAAAAAAAAAAAAGGGAAAAGCAAAAGAAGAGAAAGAGTGAGATAGGAAGGTGGAATCTACAGATTAATAGAGACTTTAGAGGCATATCAACCAATCGCAATGTATAGAAAGTATTTGTATTTGGTTCAGAATAAACAAGTGAAAACATATGAAATGAAAGGAAATGTAATGAGTCATTGGCCATTTAATGATATTAGGATTTAGTGTTAATTCTTTTACATATGACAGTGCCATTATGGTTGCTTTTAAGAGAAGAGTCTGTCTGTATGTGTTATAGTCCCACTTGAATGTGTATTCATGAAATGATATGATGTTTGGGATTTATTTCAAAATAATTGGAGGGTGAAGAAGAGGCCAGTAATTGTTGAAGGTGAAAGACGTGGGGTTTATTACATTTATTTTAAAAATTTTGTATATGTTTGAAATTTTCATTAAAAGCAGTGCTTTTTTTTAAGGATACTTATTTGATAGAGAATTAGTATCTGTAATAAATTAAGAACTCCCAAAACTCAACAACAACAAAAAAGGTGATCCAACTAGAAAACGGAGGAAAGACATGAAGCGGTATTTCACTACAGAATATATACGAGCAGCCAACAGATGGCCAATGTCACTACCTATTAGGGAAATGAAAATAAAACCACAATGAGATAATACTGATATCACTAACCACCTATTAAACAGAGTGATACCAAATACCGGGGAAGTCCAGAGAAATAGAATCTCTCCTACATTACCATGGGTCACTCTGGAACATAGTTTGGTAGTGTCTTAAAAAGCTCAATATACAGTTACCATAAAGCCCATCAACTGCACTCCTGGGCACTTATTCCAGATAAATAAAAAATGTATGCCCACACAAAAACCTGTACATGAATGTTCATGGCAGCTTTAGTTGTAATAGTGCAAAACTGAAAATAAAATGGACTTTTTTTTAAAAAAAAACAAAATGTACCACAATCTGTGAATGGTTAAACAAACTGTAGTACATCTGTATTATGTAACACTTCATAGCAATACAAAGGAAAGAATTATTGATGCACTCAACAACTTGGATGAATCTAAAAGACATTATGGTGAAAAAAACCCAACTGTAAGAGACCACATAATGTATGATTCCATTTACATCACATTCTCAAAGTGACAAAAGTACAGAAATGGAGAACAGATTAGCGGTTGCTAGGGCTTCAAGCTGGTGGTGGGGTAGAGAGTGGGTGTAACTACAAAGAGACAGCATGAGGGAGATCTTTGGGTTAACAGAATAGTCACATATCTTGAGTGTGGTGGTGCTTACGTGAATACACAGATATGATAAAATGGCATAGAACTATACACACATATTGCATGGATGTCAATTTCCTGGTTATGATATTGTACTATAGTTATGTACAACGTAACCACTGGAAGCAACTGAATAAAGAGGATAGAGAATCTCTCTGTACTATTTCCAGATTTTCCTGTGAATCTGTGTTATAAAATAAACAAATTTTCTTAAAAAATTAAGCTAACCTAGTTCTAAAGCCTATGTCTTTTCCCTTGTGCCATGCCACCTCATTACTAAAGAACAGTAAACTCAAAACACAAACAGATATTAAAACATAGATTCAACATCTACAGTTACCTTATTTTGAAAGAGAGTTTAGCATAAGCTGGATATGGTTACCCTTGTCAGGAAATGAATTACCTGAACTCCTGGCTTCATTGCTTTAATGTACAATACCAGGTTTAGGATTCAATCACAAGGTCAAGAGGGTTTAAAACTGAAATCAGTAGAAACTCTGACTTTCAAAAGCAAAGTCAAATTCATTTACATTACTCTTCCCAAAAAAGCATCCAGAAACAGGATCCCAAAAAGTAGAAGAAAGAAGATTAAAAAAGAAAGATGTTAGGATAAACATTATTATTCCAATCCAGAGAGAAGTAATTTAAAGAAAACTTTGAAGCATCTGAACCTAAATTATACTCATCAAAACCCTACATAAGCCTCAATCTAAATATGCTTTTGTGAGTCTACGTGTGTATACGCAAGGGACCTACAGTCAGTTGTGTGTAACATAAATAAACACTAAATTATGGTCTCTCTTGCCACAGTAGTTCTGAAAAGTGCTGCTAAATGTGACTGTATAATTTTCTCTTTTACACAATTCAAAAGTTCACAAAAAGCAGAAAATGCCATACAAGAAGAGAAATAAAAAGAATGTAACATACCTGAAAGAAGCAAAGCTTGCAAATAGACTCTCCTGATTATTAAGGAGTTGAAACGTCTGCACTAACAAGGAAGCTTATACCTAAAGATAGTAAAGATAGTCTATTTCCTATCACTGTTTTTGTTTGTTTGTTTGTTTGTTTGTTTTTGTTTTTTTTTGAGACAGGTTCTCCCTGTCACCTAAGCATGGAGTGAAGTGGTGTGATCTTGGCTCACTGTAACCTCCGTCTCCCAGGCTCAAGTAATCCTCCCATCTTAGCTTCCCAAGCAGCTGGGACTATAGGCGTGTGCCACCATGCCCAGCTAATGTTTTATATTTTCATAGAGACAGGGTTTAGCCATTTTGACCAGGCTGGCCTCGAACTCCTGAGTTCAAGCGAGCCACCTGCCTTGGCCTACCAAAGTGCTGCGATTACAGGCATGAGCCCCTGTGTCCAACCCTTCCTATCACTTTGAATAGGAAAAACCAAATCGGTGTTGGTGGAACCGGAGATTAAAAAAAAAAATGATTCTCCATTTTGCTTTTCTCTAGGTAAAATCTGGAATTTCCAGAGCAGTTTTATTGATACTGACAAGAGAAAAGAAGACTAAAAGAATATTTGAACCTCAAATGTCTGTGAGCTCCTAACAGCTTGAGCAAAACTAACGGTAAATAATTTCAGAAAAATTGTCTCATAGAAGAAATATATTTAGTTTATCTCACTTGACTACACATATCACATTTGAAGTTGATAATTTTAACAACAGCAGCAAAGAAGGCTTTCTCTTTATTTTTAATCCTAAATTAGTACAGTACTAAGTTCCTTTAAAATATTCATATCTGATTCATTTCTTAATGTTAAGAAATAAGAACTAGGGTCATCAGGAGCTACTTCTGTTACTTTTATTTCTATTTTGACACTATTTCCCACTCTTCAGAAAATACACTGATCATTGGTGTGTAATTCTGTATAAGATCTCTCTCTCGAGTCAGAACTGGATGTAAATATTGACTGTGCTTCTATGAGCTGTAAGTACTGGCTATGAGTTGTAGCTGTAATGAGGATTAAATAAGAAAATACAGTGAAAACACTTAGCATAAGGCATGGGATCTCCCCCTCCCTGGCCACACACACACACACAGTTGGCTGTAATCATTATTTTATAACACTGTTAACTGCAAATGACTGGCTATAGTGAACATAAAGAACTTTTATCCAACCTAATAGCATGGTAACGTGTCCCTTACTGTTTAGACACACCATGTTATTTTGAATAAAATTCTACAAACCTTTTTTCCCTTTCTATTTCAAACAGTGTGCATTCTATTGCCAGCCTAAGAAACTACTTTTAAAAGATTAATTGGGTATAGGATGATAAGATCCTATCTTTCCAATACACATTTTATTTTACAGCTAAATCGCATTTACAGACATTGTAAATGATACTTATTTCAACTCTAAGGAAATATTTTCCTAACTAGATATCAAGTACTATCATTCAGCAGCAGCAAAATAAATCAACCAGAGCTATAATTATTATTTGCCCACGAAGATTAAAAAAATAAATTTCCCAGGCCACGCAGTACAAACAGTCTACAATCTAAAAGAAATCAAAAACTATTTTCCTATTTTTTTTAATTAAATTTTTCACATTTTTTCTTCTTTTTCAAATGGCAAATGCATAGTATCCTCTTGTTATCAAAATTATTTGCTTCCAAAAAATAAAAAAAAAAAAACTTTTTCCAGGAGCAGAGAATAACCAACAAACTGATACTAAGTAAAATACATTAAAAATTTTCGTGCTTAAAAGATTGAGTTTTACTTTGCTACCAAAATTAACCTTAGCTTAAAAAGACAAAAAATAAAGGTACAATATCTCATTCTATATACCTATGATTCTAAAACAAATTTCACAAACCTGACCACTGAATTAAAAAAAGCAAATTACTCTGTTAAGAAGCAGTATTTTCTATTAAAAAAACATAACTTTCAACCAGAAAAAAAAAGAGGCCTGGTTTGCAATACAGCAAGTAATATTGAAAAGTCTGTTAAATGAGTACAATTACTTACTGAAAATTGTTTTCGTGTATTATGCTATTTATTCAGACAAAACTGACCAACAGCCACAACCATGATTAAAATAAATCAAATTCAAATTTTGTAAGATAGGTTCCCTACTTGAAAAGCGAAATAGGCTAATGCACTTATAGAAAGTAAACAAACTACTCTTCAGCTCATGTTTACTATGGTTTAAAACTGTAGACTATATAATAGCAAGATTGTTAAAAAAAAAAAAAAAAAAAAGGTGAGCCTGGAAAAGCCACTTCTCTTGATGTTGAAAGCTCCATTATTATCCATTCCCACATTCAACAGTTTTTAAATTTCTACAGAACTCAGTTCAGCACCTGCTCAAATCACTAAACTAAAACTTTTACTAAGATCACCAACCAATCCAGTACCCTAACAGACATTCAGTCTTTTGTCTTACTAGACATCTTGACTACATGTGACATTGTTCATCAATCTCTACTTTCCTGGATTCTTTGAACATCTTCACCTCTGATTTCCCTTCAACCACTCTCCAATCCCTTCTAAAGCTCTTCTGTGGCTTTTCTTCCACCCATCCCTAATACTGAAACTCCAGATTTATTTCACTAACACATTTTATTCTCATACTAAGCACCCCATAAATGATCTCATTCACTTTCAGGATTTTAACTGTCACATGCCAGTGCATCCCAAAGGATAGTGTGCTGGTAAACTGGTTCTGGTGGTAACATGAGGAGGGAGTGAGGGAAGGATTTGATCTGTATCATTTGCTTATTTCTGTGGTGTAAATACTGCCTCTGTGACTGGTTTCAAGCTACTCATATGACATCACTGTAGATGGAGCTGATGCTGGGAAGAGATGCATCCACCTGGCTCTCTGAGCCAGTAGGAACCCACTCCTGCCAGGGCTGCTCTCCAACCCCTGTTGCCTAACTAGACACCATCCTTGAGCTTCCATTTCCCACATCAAGCTATCTCCCCCTGGACTGGGTTTTTGTCAATTTCAACTCACCACTATCTTTTCTGAATGTCTTCTCACAATCTCTATTACAACCAACCTAGAAGTCAGACAATCATCTTTGATTCACCCTTTTTTATCATCCACAAAATCCATTCTAGCTATAACAATGTCATCTCTATATAAATCAGTTTTTTTGTCTTAGTGCTGTATCCTATGAAACAAATGAATATATTTTCACCACATTTGGAGAGTTATGTAGTATGATCAGAATCAGAATATGGATTATAGCATGTTTTAATACATATGAGTCTATTTTTTATAAAAAAAAACAATAATTGGGTGAGAAGGAAAAACTCTTCTTCATAGTAGAAAGCTAAGAAATAAATGTATAAGAGATATTGGGATTAGAAAATCACCATTTGGCAACCACAATAATATGCAAGAAAACAGTGGATTTTGAAACTAATGAATGGAAGCATATTTACAGTTCCATAATATATCCCATATTCCCACAATATACTTACTAATTATAAGAGGAGGAAAACTGATACACTTTAACTACGTGGTCAAGTTAACATGATCAGTAGGGGACAAACAGACATTTCATATGATGCACTTAGGACACATTATCACTTCTGCAGTATTCTTGCCCAAAATGCATAACCCAAATATAATCATAAGTAAATAACTAGACAGCCACAAACTAAGCAACATTTTATAGAATTGTTGGCTTTGTGCTCATAAAAAGTCTCAATGCCATAAAGAGGAAAAAAGACTGATAAACTCTTCCAAATTAAATGAGACTAAGAGACACGATCAGTGAAGTCAACACATGATCTAGGATGTCTTTTGCTATAAAGGACATTATTAAAGCAACTGACACAATCTGAATTAGATCTGTAGTATTGTTTCAGTGTTAACTGACTGATTTAGATAGTTGTCCTGGAGTTGTCAAAAAGAATGTCCTCATGTACTAATTAGCTGGGGACTGACATTACAAAATATTACTGACTAGGTGGTTTAAACAACACGAATCTATTTTCTCACAGTTCTGAAGGGAGCAGTAGGGTTGGTGCCTGGTGAGGGCTCTCTTGTTGGCTTGCAGACAACTACCTCCTCGCTGTGTCCTCCCGTTGTCTTTCTTTTATGCACGGACATGTGTGGTGAGAGGAAGAACCATGATGTCTCTTCCTCTTCTTAGAAGGACACCAGTCATATTGGATTAGGGCCCCACCCTTACAACTTCATTTAACCCTAATACTTCCTTAAAGGGCCTGTCTCCAAATACAGTTACGTTGGAGGAGGTCAGGGCTTCAGTATGACTTTTGGGGGAACATAATTCAGTCTATAAAGACTTGATTTAAGAAAACATACACTGAAACATTTAGGAGGAAAGGGGTATAATGTCTAAAACATTTAAAAGAGCTCCCAGTCAAACATTTCCAGGCAGGGTACCCCGGATTTCAGATGCTGATTTGTGATGGAGCTGATTGGCACTGTGATGTGCTCATGTAGCAGCAGGGATTGAATTATCGAAGGATGTAACCATGCTTTTCCTAAGCAACTTAGGGTCAACCAGAAAATCCAGAAAGTTCTCAGACTCCTTCCCATCTCTCTAAACATCTAAAAGACTGAGGAATGATTTATATCTTTATTTCTCAAATTAAATAAAACAATTGGTGGGAAATCTCATACCATACTCTTCAAATGTCTTTGCTGCCATTGTGATTCTACCAAGTAATTTGGATATTATGCAACCCCCAGAAAGGAGATTATTAGACATCTGTTCCTCATTAGAGAAGAGTTCTGCAATATGTCAATCCCCTAATGCTGTCTCTGCCACCATGGGGCATCACTGTGAGGTGTACACCCACCACTATCTGACAGACCAAGTCTCAGGTATCCACATCCCTGCCCAGGCAGTGATGTCTCCAAAGTCAGGAAAGTCTAATCTGGGGCTGTCCAAAGTCTGATGTCTGAGTTATGTGATATAGAAGCTACCTATGGGTGTTTCACATGTATAACCTTTTATTATTTACTCACAATATTCCTCTGAGGTCAGGGTTGTCCTCATTTCATAGAGGAGAAAACTAAGACTCAATAACTTGCCTGAGCTACTAAGTAAAAAACTTTAAAAATAATAGTTATATTACAACCCACCTCCCAACCCCTCCCCTACCTTTTGTTAGGAACGAAGCCCAATTTTTAGCTGGACTCATTGCTACTAGTTAAAAGTTTAACATTTCCTGTCCTCCCTTGTGGCCTTGTGTGGCCAATGAGCTCTAAGAAAAGCATCAGGTGGACCTACCTGGAAGACTTCTTAAGGGATAGAGAAGAACCCTATTTGCAGCCCTCAATCCAGTCTTCCACCCTATTTACTTCAATCCTGTCTCCTTGAGCTTGAATGTAGTGGCTACAGCACTGGTGACTATTTTAGGCCACACAGATGAGGGCATAACCTTGGGCTGGCAGAACAGGGAACTTGAGGAAACTTGGCAGAGAACTAGGCAACTTTGTAGAGCCATCATACCAACCTCAGAGTGTGTACCACCCGAATTCATTTAAATTAGAGAAAAATAAGCCATTTTGCTTAAGTCACTGGTTTTTGTTTGTTATTTTTTGTTTTTGTTGTTGTTTTTTGAGACAAAGTCTTGCTCTGTCACCCAGGCTGGAGTGCAGTGTCTTGCTCTGTCACCCAGGCTGGAGTGCAGTGGCATGATATCAGCTCACTGCAACTCCACCTCGCAAGTTCAAGTGATTCTCCTGCCTCAGTCTCCCAAGTAGCTGGGACTACAGGCGTGCACCACCACATCTGGCTAAGTTTTGTATTTTTAGTACAGATGGGGGTTTCACCATATTGGCCAGGCTGGTCTTGACTCCTGACCTTGTGATCTGCCCGCCTCGGCCTCCCAATGTGCTGGGATTACAGGCATGAGCCACTGTGCCCAATCCATTTTTTTTTTTTTTAACATAGCAGGTGAACCTAAATCCTACCAAATATACCCTTTTGTAAGTAAAATATCTACAATGTGGCTGGCCCTGGGCTCTGAATTTTACTCTAATTTCTATTGCTTTTTTAAGTTACATAGATGAGAAGGCTGAGACACAGAGATTTTAAATACTTTCTTGAACGTTTAGAATTTAAATTAATTATGTGAGCCTAGATGTTTTGAAAGTAATAATAATGGCTTTGCAGGGTTGTTACAACAAATGAATGAGTAAATGTGCCCCCTTCTGTCTGTGTTCCTGTAATTTTTCTCTGTTCCTCTCTCATCCCCTGTGAAGGATTCCACTCTTCTAGGAGCCATTCATTCATTAATTGTCACAGTAAGTAAGATTAAGCTGCTTAAATCTTCACATCCTTCTTGCATTGTAACAACTGTGTGTTCTTGATTATTACAAGGTAGATCATTGCCTATCTGACCAAGTGCTGCTACTTAAACAAGACTGTACCCCCAACAGCCATGTCCACATGTATGTGTATCTGTGCTGACTCTGTTTGGCATTCCAATCAGATAATGAAATAAATGGAACTCAGTTCAAATGCCTTTTGAAACCAATCCCTGCTATAATATAATTTGCAGAAGTAATTACATCACACAAAAAAACTGACTCATCCCAGAACCTATTGGAGAATTTGCTGTAAAATGTGGTAGAAGGGCTTGGTAGTAAATTCAGTGAACTAGAGTAATGGACTCAGAGGAAGAAACTGCTACAATCAGTGCATCCTTTGTTTTAAACATACTGCTTTTCTTATGAGATGAGATGGAAGGAAAATGTGCTATTCGCATCTGAAAACAGGCTAAACTGAGCACTAGGCAATATGTGAGATAGGAATCTCAATTTATGTACAATCTCAATTACTAAGGCATATTGCTTTAGTGCCTTATATATGAAGTGTGACAATAAAGTAATGAGATCAGTTTTTTTGTTTGGTTCATAAACTGGGACTAATGGAAATGGAAATTCCAAAATAAGAGTTCCTAAACAATGTGGAGAATTTGCAAAATGAATGGAGTAAGTTTATAGATAAGATTATTCATTTCAAAAGATCTAACACTCATTTTCATATGTAAATTTATTAACTATAGTCATAGCACTTGATCTTCACAGCTCATATAGACAAATATATTAATTTAGTGACAAACAGAATTAAACATTGAAGGATATTTGTGTTTTTCCTATTCTTTGTGTTTCACAAAAAAATTAAAATATGAATATATGTTTTGTTTTATGACATTTTGGGAAAATATTTGTTACCCCTTAATATCAGGATTCAATAATTGATTTAAGATGAAAACTCTAAGGTTTGGGTTCTTTATAGTGATGAAACTGCCTTTGCAAAATTATAACTGAGGAAATTATGACAGTAAAAGAGATCAGACATAACTGACTCCATCTTGCTTCTAACTTTTAAGCTGTCCTTGTTCATTCCTGAGCGTAGGCCCAACTAACTTTGGGAAGGAATTCAGTTCATAGTTTGACTCTGAAACAAAATTGATAATAGCTCTTTCCCAAAAAGATCCCCTTCTTGACTGGGACCAGTCTGCCTTTCCAGGACTAACAGATCAGCTACAAGATTANTGTGTTTTTCCTATTCTTTGTGTTTCACAAAAAAATTAAAATATGAATATATGTTTTGTTTTATGACATTTTGGGAAAATATTTGTTACCCCTTAATATCAGGATTCAATAATTGATTTAAGATGAAAACTCTAAGGTTTGGGTTCTTTATAGTGATGAAACTGCCTTTGCAAAAATTATAACTGAGGAAATTATGACAGTAAAAGAGATCAGACATAACTGACTCCATCTTGCTTCTAACTTTTAAGCTGTCCTTGTTCATTCCTGAGCGTAGGCCCAACTAACTTTGGGAAGGAATTCAGTTCATAGTTTGACTCTGAAACAAAATTGATAATAGCTCTTTCCCAAAAAGATCCCCTTCTTGACTGGGACCAGTCTGCCTTTCCAGGACTAACAGATCAGCTACAAGATTATAAATTACGGTTTGGCCGGGCGCGGTGGCTCAAGCCTGTAATCCCAGCAATTTGGGAGGCCGAGACGGGCGGATCACGAGGTCAGGAGATCGAGACCATCCTGGCTAACACGGTGAAACCCCGTCTCTACTAAAATACAAAAAAAAAAAAAAAAAAAAAACTAGCCGGGCGAGGTGGCGGGCGCCTGTAGTCCCATCTACTCCGGAGGCTGAGGCAGGAAAATGGCGTGAACCCAGGAGGCGGAGCTTGCAGTGAGCTGAGATCCGGCCACTGCACTCCAACCCCGGGGGACAGAGCAAGACTCCGTCTCAAAAATAAATAAATAAATAAATAAATAAATAAATAAATAACGGTTTAGGGGTCATGCAGCCTTCGCTGCAAGAGTCTGAACCTCCCCAAATTGCTCCTGGGGATGACATCACCATTGCAAAACCTGAGATTAGTGCTTGAGCTATCTTGCACTTGATGCACCAGCTGACACCACCTAGACCAGCAATCTGGCTCAACCAGTTCTGAGATCCCACCCAAGAACATAAGACAGCAAGAAACATTCACTTTGACCTCCTGTGGTTCCATCTCCAACCCAGCTAATCAGCGCTCCCCACTTCGAAAGCCCCTACCTGCCAAATTATCCTGAAAAGCTCAGATCCCCAAAGGAGAGACTGATTTAAATAATAATAAAACTGGTTTCCCACACAGCCAGCTCTGTGTGAATTACTCTCCTTCCATTGCAATTCTCCTGTCTTGATAAATCAGTTCTGTCTAGGCAGCAGGCAAGGTGAACCCCGTCAGGTGGTTACAGTGACTGTCAAACTGACCACTACCTGAAGCCAAAACTGAGGAAACAATTCTCAATCACTCAGCTGTTAGAACAGATGGAGAAACTTCTCAGGATGTTTCATAAGACATGATGATGAAGTCATGTGGTAACAACTCATGCACCCAAAAGTAGAAAAAAAAACAAAACAAACCTACTTCCCAAAATGGTGTTCTGGAGGCCTAAGAAAGGACACAAGTGAGTACACTGTACAAATAGAACTGTGATGGAAGGAAAAACATGAAATTCAGGATTAGTTAGTCAAAACTAAAAGGCTCCAATGGACCTACTGCTGTGTCCAGAGGGTCACATATCACCTCTGTAAAAGGCATTACAGGAGACCTTAGCAAATTGAAGAAAGAAGCTATGAATAGATAGGAATGTTCTCTTTGTAGAGACTAGACAAGTGTAATTAATAATAAAAGCACTATCAGCTCATGAGCACATTGTGATATAAATGAATGACCTCCGTATACATTGTCGTTACTCTCAATAAAGAATGTTCAAATTATTACCAATGTTTTCAATGTGCTTGTGTCTTTTTATTCCCCACTGATAACATTATAAGAATATGCTTTGACTTTCCAAACAATACAATTTATTGTCTTTAATAATTCTTCCTTTTCCTCCCTTTCCCATAATCATACCACTTTATTCTCATTGCTTCCCATCAACATCATCTTTATTTCACTTTTCTCTTCAATTCTTCTTATAATCTTTCCCTCCTCTACTGTTTGTTCTATGCCATGCTTGGCTAGGAAAAAATAATACACAATTGAGCCGTGAGGGCCAATGAAATGAATTAAGTTCACCTGAAAGCTTCAAAGGACACAGTCAATATCATCGGTCATTAGTAAAAATGAGATACCACTTCCCATGCACTAGGGTGGCCATAATCAAACAGGTAGACAATAAGGAGTACTGGTGAAAATGTGGGGAAACTGGAACCTTTCTACATTACTGGTAGGATATGTCAACTGGTACAACCAGTTTGGAAGAGTTCAGCAAAAATTAAAATATTCCTTTACTATATAACGCGGCAATTCCCTCCTAGGTATTCATCTTTCCAAAAATATAAAAATAAATATCCATACAAATAATTGTATGTGAATGTGTAGAGTATCATTCACCACAGCCCCAAATGAAAAGCATCCAAATGTCCACTTACAGGTAAATGAATAAATGAAACATTTGTAAACAAAATACAAGTGAACACGATTCAGCAATAAAAATAGAAGAAAGTACTAATACATGCTATAACATAGATAAACCTTAAAAACATTATGCTACGTTAAAGAAATCTGACACAAAAGAACACGTATTTTATTATTATATTTATATGAAATGTCTAGCAAAGGCGAATCTACAAAAACAGAAAGCAGATGAGTGATTGCCTGGGGCTGGGATTAGGAGTGAAAACTGACTCAAATGCCCATCGGGGTCGTTTTAGGATGGTGACAATATTCTAAGAGTGAACTGTAGTAAGGTTTGCACAGCTCTGAAAGTTTTGAAAATTTTTAAAGTTTTTGTTTTTTTAAATTGACACATAATAATTACACATATTTATGAGGTACAGAGGGATATTTAAATACATACAATGTGCACTGATCAAATCAGCTCTAAGTTTTGAAAATTTTTAAAGTTCTTATTTTTTAAAATTGACACATAATTATACATATTTATGAGGTACAAAGGGATATTTAAATACATACAATATGTACTGATCAAATCAGGATAATTAGCATACCCATCATCTCAAACATTTATCCTCTCTCTGTGTTGGGAACGTTCAAAATCCTCTCTTCTAGCTATTTGAAAATATATAATAAATTACTGTTAACTATAGTCACTCTATAGTGCTATAGAATATTGGAATTTATTCCTCCTGGCTGTAATTTTGTATCCAAAATGTGTAACCAACTTTTCTCTATCCCTTTCTCCCTCCACCTCTTCCCAGCCTCTAATATTGATAACTACCATTCTACTGTCTACTTCTGTGAGATCAATTTTAGCTTCTATAAATTGATTTATAAAACTAAAATACCATGCACTAAAAATGGGTGAATTTTACAGTATATAAATTATACCTCAATAAAGTTTAAAAAATAAAGCACTCTACTAGTATCATTTTTATATACTAGTGATAAATAGTACTATGACAAGTCTCTATTCAGTGTATTCCCTTGTAAGATTAGAGATATATTTTCATAAAAGAAAAATCTGACAGCCAGGGTTGAAAAGAGGTATTAAAATGCCCAGGCAGATTCATAGCAGGTTAGATGTTATAGTTTAGCTCTCTTGGTATTTGTAGAGCAGACTGAAATATCTGCTTCATGTAGTATACTCCAGCTTAAAAATTCACCAAATTCAAGGCTTTAGGTTATTAATTACATTCTTTTTATATAATCAGTGTATTAAAAATAGGTTATTTTACATAAATGCTTTCAATTGATAAAGCAAATATTAGTTGCAGCTTAATACTGGCATTGTTCAGAAAAAGGTTGGCATTCTTTCCATGTTTCCATGTGTTATCTCTCTCTCTCTCTCTACATATCGTCCTTAACAGACCTTTTTCACACTGTACTATAACGATCCATCCCCATATCTGATTCTCTACGCTTGCGTATGCTTCTTGCAGGCAGAAGCAATCTCCTCAATGACTTGCATCATAACTAACACATAATTGTTACTCAACTAAACTTTTTGAAACTTACAATGCCCTACTTTTGAAACCTCAGTGCCCTCAGAGGATTGCTTCCAGGACCCCCTGGGGATATCAAAATCCTGATACTCAAATCCCTGATATAAAATGGGGCAGTATTTGCATGTAATCTACACACATCCTCCCGTACACTTTACATAATCTCTAGATTACTCATAATACCTAATACAATGTAAATACTATGCAAATAGTTGTTATACTGTTTTGTTTTTTAAATTTTGTGTTATCTTTTTTTTTTTTTTTTTTTTTTCAAATTTTTTTAATTTTTTAAACCCACGGATATAGAAGGCTGGCTGTATTAAAGTTTCCTGTGGCTGCTGTAACAAATGGCCACAGACTTGGTGGTTAAAAACTGCAACAATTGGCCGGGTGTGGTGGCTCACACCTGTAATCCCAGCACTTTGGGAGGCTGAAGCAGGTGGATCACCTGAAGTCAGGAGTTCGAGACCAGCCTGGCCAATATGGTGAAACCCCATCTCTACTAAAAATACAAAAATGAGCCAGGCATGGTGGCGGATGCCTATAATTCCTGCTACTTGGGAGGCTGGGGCAGGAGTATTGCTTGAACCTGGGAGGCGGAGGTTGCAGGAAGCCTTGCCACTGCACTCTAGCCTGGGCAACGAGAGTGAAACTCCATCTCAAGAAAACAAAACAAAACAAAACAAAAAACCTGCAACAATCTATTTTTTCACATTTTTGGAGACCAGAGTTCAATTTGCTGGCAGGGTGATACTCCCTCTGAAGGCCCTAGGAATCTCTCTTTGCACAGCTCCTGGTGGCTCCAGGCATTCTTCAGCTTCCTTGACTTGCAGCCACATCACTCCAATCCCTGCCTCTGTCTTCACATTGCCTTCTCCTCTGCCTTCCTTTCCTTTGTCTCTAATAACAATACTCTTGATTGGATTTGGGGTCCTGGGATAATCCAGGATGATCTCATCTCAAGATACTTAATTAATTACATCTGCAAAGATCGTTTTTTGGAAATAAGTTTACATCCACAGGTTTTTTTGTTTGTTTTTTGTTTTGAGACAGAGTCTTACTTTGTTGCCAGCCTGGGGTGCCGCGGTGCCATCTCGGCTCACTGCAACCTCCCACTCCCTGGTTCAAGCGATTCTCCTGCCTCAGACTCCTGAGTAGCTAGGATTACAGACACGCGCCACCACACCCAGCTTATTTTTGTATTTTTAGTAGAGACATGCTTTCACCGTGTTGGCCAGGACGGTGTCAGTCTCCTGACCTTGTGATCCAGCTGCTTCAGCCTCCCAAAGTACTGGGATTACAGGCGTGAGCCACCATGTCTGGCCACATCCACAGGTTTTAGGGATTTGGATGTGGATCTTTTGGAGAGCCACTACTTAATACATGATGATATAACCTAAAAGTTAAAGTATTTTAAAGGACTTGACAATACTCACATCAAAATAAAAACAGCTTTGCCACCAATAAGGTAAATCAATAAGATTTACTGCTGACAAATTTTAAACTACTTCCTTTTTTCTTTTTTTTTCCCATAAAACCTGTCTTCAACCTAAATTATGGGAGCAGATTTTGTGATGGATTTTACTAGGACCTATTGAGAAAATAGGAAGCAACCTTCCCAGGACTGAAATAAATATGATTCACTGAAGCATGAACCAGCTGCATATTATGTTCCCATGCTTTGAAAATTTTCCAAATTTTTCTCTTGATGGATGGCAGTTATTTTCCACAACTCCTATTATCTTCCAGTGGTGTTTTTCCAAAGGAGATATATTTAAATACATCTTGGACAAGAATAAAGTATTTTAATTAACTGTGAAACAATATAAAATAAATTTTGCTCTTTATTTTGACATTTTATCATAGCCTTCAGTGTCAGAAGCACTATTATTTCATTTCTGCACACCTGTATTAGTTTGTGCTTGGGGAAAAGATGTAGCCAGCCACATACATCTAGCTCTAAGTCACTGCAGTTTACACAAGGATAGAAGACTAGTGCTTTAATGGGGAAGAAGGGAAACAAAACAATAATACATTATTACATTTTTCAAAAGTAAGAATAAATGAAAAGATTAACTTCTGGATGTGACAAGAATTCCAAAACAGGCAACTCCAGCTACCCCACCTTGGAAATAGGAATCTAATCAAGAGTGTAAGACACTGCCACTCATATTCATGTTAATTTTTAATAATATACTGAGAAACAGAGGAAAATTAAAAGAAATCTTTTGTTCTGCAAAGATTTGAGGCAACATTAACAACCCCAATGTTATTGCATGTTTTCTTTTCTTATTAAAAAGGATGAAAAGTGAAGGTTTATTCATGTTTTATCAAGCTGTGGTTTTAATTTTTAAAGTTTAAGGAATTAATACGGTTATGTTTTCCTAGGACCATTAATGTGTCACATCCAATACCTAAGTTTTATTGAACTAGGGTAGGAAATACATAGAAGAAAGAAACCTAATATATGGAGAAGGCATTTTGTGCAAATTAACAGTACTCATTCTGAAATTTATAAATTTTTCATTTCCTTATTTATAATTTGCATTAGAAAAGAACTTGAACTTATAGCAACTTATTATGACAAAATAGAAGGAATATTATTCTTATTAGATGAAACATGAAATAAAAGGATATAAAAATTTTGAAAACCAGGAAAGTCTGTAAAAGTATACTTTAAGTTTACATGGACAGCATCCTCATTCACTGTAAAATCTAGAATTATAAGTTCCATGAAAGCAGGAGATTCTGCTTGCATTGTTCACCAATTTATTCTCAGAACTTTGAGTAGCACCTGGCAAATGATAGGTTCTCAATATGCATTTGTCAAGTGAATGAATGAAAAAATGAAAAGAACCAAGAACACAGTCATGTAGACCTACTCTGAATACAGGTTCCACTACATACTACACTGAATTTCACTTCTTCCACCTGTCACTTAGCCCTTGCTGTAGCATCTGTCTCAGACAGTCTTTTACCTTTATATGAGCTTGTCCTGCTTCTCTTGGTTATACTCTAAGCTTCTTTCTGCATTCCCAGTGTCTCACAACTCAGAAAGTATCTGAGGATGCTCACAATGATCAGGAATTGTAAGGCTTTCTCTGATGCTTAAGTACCTTTTCAAATCACCTAGTCTATTAGAGTTCTACAGAGAAACAGAACCAATAAGATGCATGTGTGTGTATAGAAAGAGATTTATTAAAAGAAATTGGCTCATGTGATTATGGAGGCTAGCAAGTCCAAAACCTGCATGGCAGGCTGGCAGGCTGATCTCTCTCCAGGAGAGCCAGGGTTCCAGCCCAAGGACTGGTGGGCCAAAGACCCAGGGAGCCAATGCCCCAGGGTCTCAGTGTGAAGGCAGGAAGAGCTGATTTTGCAGGTGAAGTCCAAAGGCAGCCTGGAGAATTCTCTCTTGCTCAGGGGAGGCCAGTCTTTTTGTTCTATTCAGGCCTTCAACTGATTGGATGAGGTCCACTCACATTACCAAGGACAATCCACTTCGCTCAAAATTCACTGAGTTAAAAGTTAGAAGAAGAAAGAAGAAAGAAGAAGAAGAAGAAGAAGAAGAGGAAGGGGAAGGGGAAGGAGGAGGAAGAAGACCCTCAGGAAAACACCCAGAATAATTTTGAACAAATATATAGGTAACCTGTGGTCTAACCAAGTTGACATTCAGAAAATGTCACCCCAAAATAGAGTACTCTTGTATGATTATTCTTTAAATTAAAGGCCCTTGGAAATCAGGAGGTGCTGGAAGAGGCTTTCCTCTGATCTTCCCTTATCTGCCTAAAGACTGGACCAACCAAGGAAGAAAACAATTGCCTTTTCTCCCTTCCCTGAGTTTTCATTCACTAAACTCATATTGCAGAGAGGAAGACTGAGGAATGTAACCACACCTGGACAGATTTCGTCACCAGGTATTGTCCTCTCCCATGTTCATTTATTCTCTTTAAAAATCATTTAATACCTTTCATATTGCCCTGATCCCCCATTTCCCCTTGCTCTATGGGGAAGTATATATAAGCATCCAGATCCCATTGGGTTAATGGGTGATCTCTCTTCTGTGATTTTTGCCCTGTGTGTGTGAATAAAATTGTGTATGCCATTTTCTCCTGTTAGTCTGTCTATTGTCACTACATTCCAGCAGGAAATGCTTGGCTTTCGCTCCTACAACACAAGAGTTAACCATCATACCTAGTATATGTGTCCCATTGTATCTACTCTGGAGATGTTTACAAATAAAGTGTCCCCCTTGGTCTTATGTTTCTAAGTTATAGGAAAACTTCATAGAACAGTAAAAATGGATCTTTCTTCTTCATCTCCTCCAGTGTTCTATTTGCCTCATTCCCCCAAACAGTCACACTTCAGTACCTATATGCTTGCCTGAAACATGGACCTCAGATATTAATCATGACTATATAATCAAATCCAAGTCAGTGTCTCACAAGTCTTGCCAGAGTATTGACAGATGCTCACTATCTTGAAAATGAGAATATTGGTATTACAGATCCCTGGAGCCCAACACTTATTTTCAAAGTCAAGGGAGAAATGGGGAAAGAGGGGGTTAAAACTGCATTGCTGGAACAACCCTACGCTCTCCAGCTGTGAACAATTAGGCTTGTCAGCATTCCCTGCAGGAAACTCCTGCTGCTTTATTAGGAGGAATGGGAAACAGAATTTTGACTTTTTCATAGGTGAGGTTATAAATCTACCATCAAGACCGGGAGAGGACCAACTGGGTTTATGTGCACACGTTGAATCTTTAATTATGGACCCCCCAAGATGTTCAACTTAGTAATGTCTTATTGTGTTCCAAGGCAGAAGTGGGAGGAGAGGGAGGAACTAGGTTTGTGACTAAGGAATTACTATCTTTTAATAGAATTACATATGAGGATAGGTAACAGTTGTGCAGAGGAAGGTCTCTGAATACCCGTGATGTGTCAACTTGGAAATATGCGCTCATGCACTATTCTTTTTCATGGTTAGTCACAATTTTATGACTTTCTATGAATTTCATATCTAATTTTAAAATAATCTATGACATAAAAATGAGAAACCAAGCTCTGAGAAAACAGTAAAGGTGAAAGCAACTTAAATTTTCATGTATCTTACCAAAAAATTACAATGACAGAAAAAAGTGCCATCAAGGCACAAAATATCTTCTATGACTACTTTGAATACCACATTGTTTTTAAGAACTCCAAATGTAATTGATACAAATTAATGACATGCAACCTATCACACGTAAGATATAGCAGAAAACTTCCAGAATTGTATTCAAAAGATTGTTTTAGAAATCAATACTTTTCAAAAGCAAGTAAGACTTCCTTGGAGATTATAACTCATCTTTGGGATGTGTGATGAAAAAGGTTTAAACCAATGCAGTATTTGGCACAAAATACATCCAGTTCTTCATCTGGTGCTTTTTTTTTTCTTGACAGGGTCTCACTGTCACCCAGGCTGGAGTGCAGTGGTGCTACCACAGCTTGCTGCTGTGTCGACCTCCCAGGCACAAGCAATCCTCCTGAGTAGCTGGGACTACAGATGCACACCAACAAGGCCAATTAATTTTTTATTTTTATTTTGTAGAGATGGGTCTCACGACATTGCCAGGGCTGGTCTTGAACTCCTAAGCTCAAGGGATCCTCCCACCTCAACCTCCCAAAATGCTGGGATTATAGGCATAAGCCACCATGCCTTGCCATCATCTGGTAGCTTTGATCCCTCTCCTTCAAGACACATATATTGTTGTTTAGTAAGATTCCCTTTAATATCAGACAGTATTTATAATTTTTAAAATTTTACATTTAAATTTTATTTTATCTTTAGAGACAGGGTCTTGCTCTGCTGCCCAAGCTGGAGTACAGTGGTGTGATCAGAGCTCACTGCAACCTTAGGCTCCTGCACTCAAGAGATCCTCATGCCTCAGTCTTCCAAATAGCTAGGATTGCAGGCACTCCCCCCTATGACTGACTAATTTTTTTTTTCCTTTTGAGACAGAGTCTCGCTCTGTCACCCAGGCTGGAGTGCAGTGGCACGATCTCGGCTCACTGCAAGGTCTGCCTCCTGGGTTCACGCCATTCTCCTGCCTCAGCCTCCTGAGTAGCTGGGATGTTTTAATATTTTGTAGAGACAGAGTCTCACTTTGTTGTCCAGGTGGGTCTCAAACTCCTGGCTTAATATCCTCCCACCTTGACCTCCCAAAGTTCTGGAATTATAGGCATAAGCCACCGTGCCAGTCCTTGGACAGTATTTTATCTGGTCTCCTAAGATCCAACTTGCCCCTCACACCTCTAGTCAAATAACAATGTGAAGATGATGATATCTTTCTGGAGAGAAGCTGGAATTTTGTTGTACTTGTACATCTTTGATGATAGCATGGCTTACTAACATAGCACCCTATTCATAGAACTCCTCAAAAAGTGCTCACTAAATAAAGCATTATAGAATATTTCTCATTCACCATCAGTCAGAGCCCACTGAGATGCTTGAACAACTCATGTAACCTTTTCATATCCTCACTTGAAAAACGGGACTAGGCCGGGCGCGGTGGCTCAAGCCTGTAATCCCAGCACTTTGGGAGGCCGAGACGGGCGGATCATGAGGTCAGGAGATCGAGACCATCCTGGCTAACACGGTGAAACCCCGTCTCTACTAAAAAATACAAAAAACTAGCCGGGCGAGGTGGTAGGCGCCTGTAGTCCCAGCTACTCGGGAGGCTGAGGCAGAATGGCGTGAACCTGGGAGGCGGAGCTTGCCGTGAGCTGAGATCTGGCCACTGCACTCCAGCCTGGGCGACAGAGCGAGACTCCGTCTCAAGAAAAAAAAAAGAAAAAAGAAAAGAAAAACGGGACTAAAGCTACTGGACCAAAATATGTGATGTCTCACAGCCAATGCCTGGCACATAATCAGCACTCTGTAAATGCTGTTTTTAAAGAAAATTTACATTACTCATTGTCATGACAAGAAAGTGATAAATTAGATACAAATGCATTAAGTAAGGCTCAGGCACTTTACAAGTTTGGGGGTTTGTTTTTCTTTAAAGTATTCTAAGCAAACTTCCCAATTCCCAGTAGAATTTCTTTCTTTCTTTTTTTCTTTTTCTGAGATTCTTCCCTCTGTCCTCTCACCGCTCTGCTGACTGAGAATCTTGCGTTTGCCAGCTGTATCTTAGGACTAATGAGATTATTGTGGAAATGATCAGTCATTTGAAACACCAGCCCATGAGTACAAGCAAATTCAGAAGATTCAGTACAGCTCCATGGGAATGCACTCAAAGAGAACTGGGTGACCATAAAATGTGCCACTGAGGCTTCCTGTTGTGGGAGTAAGATTGACTTTTGGCCCCAGCTGCTGCATCCTCGAAGTCCACCACCAGTTTTGCCTTAGGCCACACTCACAAGGGCAGCTCCCAGTTAATGACTGAGCCAGGCTGGGAAACTAAGGCAGGTCCATTCCTGCAAGATGGAGGGCTCCCCTGACAAGAAATTTTGGCTCCTGGACTCTATGTCAGCCTGCTCCAAAAACTACTAGAATTCCATGCACTGCAGTCTGAGACTCTTCCTAACTTCCCCCTTCCTTTCCACTCTCCTTCATAGCGACCTGTCCTGCATAGAAGTCTGAAGGTTCTTCCCACCTCCTTTCACTCCTCTTTTATCCTCACTAGCTTTCCCCTAGTAAATCTCTTTTATGTCTAATCCCACCTTGCGTCAGCTTCTTGGACAACCAAAGTTACAACAAAACTTTGGAATGAAATAGCTTATTAAATGTTTACACTGCTTGTCAAGTAGCTACAGGCTGCTACAGCCATGCCAGAAGTCAATGGGAAAACCTCTTTCCAGACTGTATGGGATATGGTATGAGGTAGTAGCCTATAACAGATCTGCTAGCCAGTGAAATCCATCATGTCAATAATTTCAAGACAAGAAAAGGCTTAAGTTCTCTTAAGGCATTTAAACAAAAATAAGGTAAGGTAGGTCCATGAAAATAATAAACCAATACCACTTATGTAACTTGGTTAAGTTACTCTCCCCATTGAACAAGTTTTTCCCTAATTTAATTGCAGGTTTTGTTAAGCATAATAATACTGAGTTAACTATTTTAGTCAAATCCACTTTGAAAACAATATGCTAGAATAATATGAATATATACTATAATTTATTTTTAAAGGAGATACATGTGACAAGAATCCAGATTAAACTATAGACTGATCAATAACCTTTTCCCATCTCTACCTTCATGACATTGCCTTTCTCTTTTCCTAATATAAATTCTACCTGTGTAATTTTTCTAATATGAAACATTATACTCACTTTCGTTTACCTTCCAGAATGGTCTTCCAATGATAGCAATATCCAAAAACAGGAATATATTGTCCACTGAACAATTTGTATTAGTTATCTCTGTCTAATAAATTACTCCAAAACTTGTCGGGCTCAGATGGGGATAGATCACTTCTAAGCTGACTCATACGGTCACTGGCTGAGTTCAGTTCCCTGAGGCAGTTGGATATGGGCCTCTGTTCTTTGCCAGCTGTTCACGGGAGGCTTCCCTCATTCCCTGGCACATGGCCCTCTCTGTAAAGCTGTTGACATCCTCAGAGAAAGTGAGCGAGCAGAGTAAGAACACCCAGGACAGGAGTTGCAGCTTTTACAACCCAATCTCAGAAATGACATCCTACCACCCCGTTTCCACAAAAGTGCATCACTAAGTGCAGTACACACTCAGCGGGAAGAAACTACACAAACGAGTGAATCCGAGGCAGTGCAGGCCATTGGGAGGCAGCCTTGAGTATGCTGGCCACTCCATTACTGTAGACACTCATTTCAGAGTTGTTTTCCTCAAATGCTTAAAGATTGGCTCATTGACATAAGAAAAAAAATAGTCCATCATACCAAACAGCTAAAGACTGAGATCTTTTCTAATTTACAAAAAATATGAACTGAGGCCAGGTGCGGTGGCTCATGCCTACAATCCCAGCACTTTGGGAGGTCGAGGCAGGTGGATTACCTGAGGTCCGAACATCAAGACCAGACTGGGCAACATGGTGAAACTCCATCTGTACAAAATACAAAAATTAGCTAGGCACGGTGGCATGTGCCTGTAATCCCAGCTACTCAGGAGGCTGAGGCAGGAGAATTGCTTGAGCCCAAGAGGCAGAGGTTGTAGTGAGTCAAGATTGCTCCATTGCACTCCAGTCTGGGTAACAGAGCCAGACTCAGTCTAAAAAAAAAAAAAAAAAAAAAAAAAAAAAAAAAAAAAAAAAAAAACTGAACAAATGAGTTGTGCTTGGGTACACAGCATGAACAGGTGGGAGGAAAACAACAAAATAAGGAAAACTGTCTTTTGAAAGCATAAAAGAGTCATGGGAGGTGCTTAGAGAAAAACCTCTCAGTGCTTTACTCCCATGTATCAACCTACAAAATCTTCTTTCAAAAGGAAATAACTTTCTTTGAATTGATGATGCTCAGAAAAACCTTGAGGTATATGTTATGATCAAGAGAAGAGTTTAAACAGCTAACTTATTTCACTGCTAGTTTCCATGAGTAAAGATTCGTATAGCAATTTATTGTTGGTAGACTCCAATACCACCTGCAAAATACTACAATTTTTACTCATTACTGATTTAAAATAATTTTATAGAGAACTGGTTGCTTTTTTCCAAGATACCATTTGCTTGGATTAAATTAAGATTAATGCCAAGATGCATTTTTGCCAACAGCAACCACAATGAGGCAATGACAGCTCTAAAGTTACAGCAGCTTATTCCAGTGAGAAGGACTGCAGACATCATCCAGTTCCACCCCCTGAATGTTTTATGCTCCTGGCTGTCAACCTAAAAGGTTTCCTTAAGTCCAGCTTCTCTTTAAACTTTCATGACTCACTCATAAATTTGTATAAATCCTTTGAAATGCTTTTATATATCCTGCTACTAACACCTCTTGGGAAACAAAGTTAAAATTACTATGACTTTTTCCAAGTCTTCTGGCTTTACTTACTGATATGGTTTGGCTGTGTCCCCACCCAAATCTCATCTTGAATTGTAGCTCCCATAATCCCCACGTCATGGGAGGTAACTGAATCATAGGGTCAAGTTTCTCCCATGAGACCTCCCCAGCCACGTGAAACTGTGAACCCATTGAACCTCTTTTTCTTTATAAATTACCCAGTCCCAGGTATTTCTTTATAGCAGTATGAAAATGGACTAATACACTTAGGTTGAGTTATTATCATTGGTACCTGATATGAACTAAAAATAATAATTTCAGAGATTTTACCAACCTCAGTAATAGCTACTTTGATATTTGTAAACCCGTTCTTGGTTTTCAAAACATAGTAATACCACGATATTTTGACAAGAAAATAATGATACATTTATTGCAATAAAATAGAAAGTTATGGCAAGTCTAGCTTTGTATCATCAAAAATTAAAGTGGCTCAATTTCAAGCCATGCACCTGTAAGTACTAATAAATGAATGAATGAACAGATGAATGATAGAAAGTCAGGATGGAAAAGAATGCATCTGGGGGGCATAGGCAGATAAAGTCATTTCACAAGGGAATAGCCCACCTGGTTACTTCAACATCCACAGCTCACAGAGATGGTACAGCTTTGAGGGTGGGAGGTCTACTATGATGAGTGACAATCAAAACCCAGAAACCTCTAATATACTCCAATTCCCTTGTGAGTATATTAGAGGCCAAATCTAATAGACTGAAATTTAATTGGACAATTTTCTTTTGGTATTCTAATTTAAGACTTTTTAACTTCATAGGTAGAGGGCAAAAGTGGAGGAAAATAAGTCAAAAAGGAATACAACACCTTGAAGAGTTTGCTGACAGAATATTTACTATGATCTGAGAACGACCTGTCTATTATACAAGACTTGACACTAGGCTAGATGAATGGAACCACAGTCTATAAGGAGGAAGGCGCTGGTTCTACTGCACTTCCAGGAGAATTCAACTCTGGGCCTCTCACTTTCTTAGAAACATCTTTTGATTGCAGCATATCTAACGAAAAGCAACCAGAATAATAAGAAAACTTAAAACTATTAATATGTTATATGAAGAAAAGCTAGAAAATGTGAAGGTGTTTATCCTGGAAAAGAAATTATTTAGGAGGACAAAATGCTGCAGATAAATATCTGCAGGGTTACTGGTGGTAGAAGAGTCCTCACCCCAGAAGAATGAGCAGCCTCAGGAGGCATGAGCACCAGGCTGATGGGAGTTCAGAGCAGAGGCCAAACACAGATGACAGCACCTTGCAGGGGAGGATGCTACAGAAGGGGCTGACTCTATTACCACCACGCTGTAATACCACCACTCAAATCCCGAGTGCACAGGCGGCCCATCAGTCAAACTTGGGGAACTCTTCTCTAGTCATCAGTTGCTAGTGTAAGAGACCAGAATATGCTACTCCAAAATAAGCTGCCTTGGCATAAGGATTATTTTGAGCTGATTATTTTGAGAAACTGCAGATACAGGAAAAGCTCTGAAAACAGAATACAAATCACTCTTTGGTAAGATAAATTTACATCCACAGAGGAACTCTCCATTTGTAAGTGTGTCTCCCCATCTATACCAGGAAAAGGAGAACTCAATCACTGGAGACTCACCAGTGGAGAGGGCACTCACTGAAATCTGCACAGCAAATCTTTCCCTTGCTTACACTGCTCGTCCAGGTCACCTCCCCATTACCGGGCTTCCCCGCACCCTTCTTTCTTGTTTCAAAGGACTGTGGTATTTAAACCTGAATTCAAAGTCATCTCTTTGAGATTTCCTCATTTCTCTGCATTTCTCCTGTGTACACATGAGGTATACATTTTATTAAGCTTCCGTTTTTTTCTCACTTGTCAATCTGTCTTTTTTTTTCCACAGGGGTCTGTCCCAACTGAGAACTATGAAGGATAGAGTATTTTTTCCTCCCCTACACTAGGTCTAGCCTGCCCTAAAGACACCTTACAATGGGCAGAATGAGCCCCAAATATCATGTGCCCTACTTCTTATATTATGTCTAATTCCCAAGAATGTCTGCTTCAGGCTGAAGGAAAAAAAGCATCATCTAAACTATAAAAAGCTATTTAAAGCTGTACTTCTAATTATAATTTCTCTCTTATCCCATCTTCACTAGTTCTCCAGGATATGTTTCCTTCAGTTCTCCCAAAGCTTACCAGAAATAAAATCAATCTACTAGGGGTTGGTGTGTATGGCATATTGGCTGAAAGGGAGGCATGGAATTTTACCATGCTACACACTGTCAGTAAATGGCACACAAACAAGGCCACCAAGTTCAGAGAGAAGTGCAATGGGGTGGTCAAGAAAAGCTTCCTTGAGAGGCTGAATTCTGCCCCAGCTATGCAGGAAGAGGAAGGTTTAGGTGGGAGAGATGTGTGCGTTTTCCTAAGAGCAAGGGTTTGCACAGCCAAGAACATTAAAGGCAGAGACAAGAGCAAAAATAATATAATCCTAATTTCCTGTGTGTTGAGACATAAAGGTATTGCATTTTCCTTCTGCCCAACCATTGCACGCTCATTTTATCTTTGATCTAAAGTAATTAAAAGTATATCCTGGCTCCTGAATGAGTCACAATGCTAATGAGGTAGTGCCATTAGCATCAGGATTCAGTCGGGAAGTAATTACTTCTATGTACATTTTGGCTTCTTTGCTGAAATGTGGGAATGTGACCAGGTGATTGTGGAACTATTTTAACAGGGTTTGGTGCAGATGCTTTCATCTGGAAACACTGACTCCAAGAATCTTAAACCACTTGGGAACAGACATCCATAAAAATAATTATTTTTACAGTCTGGGGCTAGAATCAGCTTCCTGGAGTTTACTGTTAATTCTGTCAGTGCCAATCCATGTGGGTATTTTTGATATGCTTTCACTTCCATGCTGTAATTTCTCTTTCTAGAACACCATTTTGTTGGAGGTGATGAAGGATTTGGTTGGGGGTGGTGGTGGGTAAAGAGAAAAGAATGAGGTAAAATCAAGTATAAAAAACAGCTGGCTTGGGGAGGGGAGAAGTGCAAAGACAGGATTGAAAGCAGCAAGTGGAAAAATGTATTCTCCCATAGGTGGAAAACATGGAAGTTTGGTGACAACAGAAGAAAGTAACAGTGCTCCAACCCTGAAGAAAAGAATTGGTCTGGCCTGGAGGTTTTGGGTCCTATGGGGACAGTCAGACCTGATGGCAAGCAATTACTAGGCAGAAGATGAACTCCCTGCAGAATGGTTGCTTCTTACCTTGTGAATGTCAAGAGGTGTCTTGAGAATATGTTGGGGACTGTCCTGGTTTTAGAACCATGCTGGAGGGCTCACTCAAGCCCCTTCCTTGGATCTACTTCTGCCCCCACTACTACCATGTTGGTTCTCATGAAGTCCTGAAGTCATAAATGTGATCTAGCTAACATATTTTCTGCATTTCCTTTCAGAAAAAAAGCTTGCTTAGCTACTATGTAAAATTTATTGCAGAATCTTCCTTCATGCTAGCTTCACTCCTGCTCCCTGCCAGCCCCTTCCACCCTTGTGTCCCTCCACTCCCCAAGCATCTCAACTTCATCTGCTCTTCAGCTCCAGACATCGCGTCCTCTACTATGAGGCTACAAAGTCCAGAGTGTTACAATGACCCTCAGCACCTCCCTTTCTCCTTTTTGAAGATCTCTTCTGATAGCCACTATCCCTTCTTCCACTGAAGTCCTGATTTTAAGAGCAAGGCAGTGGAAGACAGCACTGAAACCTGGAGGATTTTGCAGACTCTTCCATTATCCTTGGGTTGGCCTCTGCACATGTGGCCATCCTCCTTTCTTACTGATCCTGTTCTTCAACCATGTTCTCTTTCTCTTCTCCCTCTTCCACATCCTCCCGCAGGCTCATCTGTACGAACCACCCTTCCCTGCCTGCTGTGCACTACCTGTCTCCATTTTTCACCTGCTACACCACTTAAAAACTGAAGTTTAAATATGGTCCTCTCTCCTGCTCTTCTACACTACAAGATCTTGGAGGCTGGAGAGCCACAGTGTTTTTTGGTTCTAGCCCCTTGACACACAGAACCAAGTCATACACTCAAATTTCTGGTGAATACTTATTCATGGAAGACATGTAATGAACCCCTGCTGACAAACGAGGTACTCTGAGGAGACACAAGATGTCTTCATTCAAGAAATATTGCCTAAGATCTTTTCATATGCTGGGCAGTGTGCCCAGGACTGTGGGATATGTTAGGGAAGAAAACAACATAAGCCTTGACCTCCAGAAGGAGACAACACACAAATGCATACAGAAAATGTGGTAACAGCTGAAATAAAAGAGCACAGAACTGCATAATGAATATATAATGAGGTGCTCTGGTTCACTTTGCTTTACTTTGGTACTGTGCCTGGCACAATAAGACTTTAATAAATGAATGAATGAATGAATGAATGAATACACCCAGGGAATGATAAAGAAAGCTACCAAAAAAACTTAATGCACTGTATTTATTAAATAAATGCACATGAACGGCACAGAGAAAATGTCTATTATAATTGATACCAAAAATCAGAGGAACAAATAATTTGTCAAAGTCACTTCAGAGATCATCCAAAACAGTAGCTCTTAACCACTGAGTCCCCTTTGAAAATCTAAAAACAAACCAATGTTGCACACAATGGAATTCTCTAAAGCCCACTGACTCCTAGTTTTAAAGTATTTTACCCATAAAGCCCACTTCAGGACAGAGCCACAGTGCACATTTCCAAACAGTGCTCCAGTATACCCACAGTCAACACCAACTGTTGACTGGCAGGTCCTTGGGAAAACTTGGGTTCATTAAATACATTCTAAAGACAAGATATTTTCCATGCCAGAAGCACATACAAACAAGCCCAAATATAAACCTAGAATGTACAGTCTTGAGTCCTTAGACTAACCTGTTTTCATGTAATAGGAGATAGAGCTTTTGCAACAAGAGAGATTCCCAAAGTGTGAACCTTTGCAGTTGAAATGAGCATCTAAAATCAAGGGCCAAGTTCCAACAAAATTTCATCTCGATTTTTCTTCTGAGAGAGTGAAGTAATTTCTTACTCTCCTAAACATAGGAATATAACAAAATGTTGTTTTTGTCAAGAGAATATCCTTTCAGACTAGTTCTACAATGAGAGAAAAATTACCAAGAAAGGATATTGAACAAGAGTCAAATGCCAAGGTGGAGAATATATTTTTTAAATACTGTTTTTGTTTATTTTTGCACTATATATCAGAAAACAGAATATTCTATTCCATCTATAACACACTCAAAAAGCAAGTATAATAAGAAGCAATTAAAGTTCAATATTTGGAGAAAAGTTTCAGAGATTGGCAACAGTGTTGCAGTGGAGTGATGTCATCAGACTGCCTGGATTCAAATGCTGATGTCACCAGATGTGACCTTAAGCTAATGGCATTTGGTTTTTCAGAGCCTCAGCCAGTCTTCTGCAAAACGGAAATAGTAAAAATAATAACAATTTCATAGGGCTGTGTGTATATTAAGTGAGATAATTCACATAAAAAAGCTTCAGAGCAATACCCAGAGAGCTAAGAAAAACAAAACAATATATTGGGTGAGAGAAAATATTTCCATATTAACACACATAAGAAAGAACAATACACTTCCATGTTCCACTTTTAAAATACAAGTACATTCAGAATAAAAATTTTGAATAAAAAATTTCACATATTTTCAAAACAAACAGAAAAAACTGGAAAATAAATCAGAAAAAAATCCCACTTCCCTGAGCCTCTCTCTCTTTTCTCTGGACTTCTTTCCTGGGCAGGAACAAGATGCCAGATGGTAATGCATCAGTCACAACTTGACAACACTTTTCTAGATGTGCCTCTGCTTTCCAAAATGTGTTTAAAATTTGTATAATGCCTTTATATTTACAGGTGTTTTAAAAGGCTTTTAATAACGTGCAGGTTTGTTACAGCACATGTACCCTAGAACTTAAAGTATAATAAAAAAAAAAAAAGGCTTTTAATAATTCATCTTACTCTTTATTGTGCACTAACCTGTAGGATAGGTTTCTTGAGGTTGCTATAGGAGTTAAACTACAGAGATACAAACAGGGAAAAAGCCTAAAGTGCTTTCCAATCGCAGAACATGAGTCTCACCATCATTTGAGAGAAAATAAAGCCGAGAGAAAATCTAAAGCATGGGAGGCAAACACCTTGCCATAAAGCGAAATGACCAGCCAAAGTCAGGTTGTTCTGATACTGCTATACCCTATTAGACTCACTGGTAATGGGTCTCTATCTGTCTCTAGTCAAACAATCAGTACGTAGAGTCTATTTCTGTTTTCTCGTTTGTTTCCCTCCTTTCTACTGAATAGTGTTCTTTAATCAAGCAGCTGCCACAATCTAACTGGCTTTCAGACTGAGCTACTCCAAACACAGCCTGAGCCACTTTGCTGGGGTCTGCAGGAAATCTCCAGGCCTGTTAGGACACAGCAGCTCTTTTGTAAGTCACTTTGGCTGCTCTTGCTCCCAGCTGCATGCCAATTAGTCTGCAGGCTGCTCTTTCCTTGCAGTCATTGGAACCACGCTCCTATTTCAGGGATCTCTCAGGAAACATGTGGCTGAGAAACCAAATAAGGCGGATGCCTAGTATTTGTCATCAACCTGGGTCACAAATGTCCTTGTCATGATCTACCTGAACCTTTAGAAGACCATTTTTAGAGAAGGAGATATATATAAATTTAATATTATATACAATTTATATATAACACATATAAT
>NW_016806331.1:4879728-4889796 GCF_001698545.2 Rhinopithecus bieti
AAAAAAAAAAAAAAAAAAAAAAAAAAGGAAGAGCAACCCAGCATCAGCAGGTCATTTTTGAGAGGCTCTTCATCAGAGAGCACTGCTCTCCAGCTCTCGAATAGTGAACATCCCCTCAACTACATCCTATGTGGAAGAAAGTTCCCCAAACTAGCCAGCATGCTCAATTCAGGGTGTTTATCTTACATCATGTTGAACAACCACTAACACTATGGTCGTATATGTGTGCAAACCACTTTTTATGTAAAAACACTCATTAAAATATTCAAATGTTCGAACAGGCTAACACCTCAAGGAAACATCTAACTACAACATGTGCTGTCTTAATAAGATTAATTATTTTCCCAATCTATCACCTTCTGTTTACCAACGCAGCAATTACCAAACGACAGTGTTAAAGGCCCCTTTACACTAAAATATTACTGAGAAAAGAATTTGTAAGTGTATTATATCTAAGAGAAAAGATTTTTAAAATTTTATTAATGCATTAAAATAATAAATCTATTGTCTATTGAAAACATTTTATTTAAAAAATCTATATTTCTTAAAACTAAAAATTAGAGAAAAGAATAATTTTTTAAAAATATTTTTGAAAATCTCTTTAAATATCTGGCTTATTCCAGGAGAATAGAAGCTAAATTCCCATATTTCTTTCTACATTCAGTCTGCTGCTATATGTTATTCTGGTTGAAGTATATGAGGAAAATCTACCCTTGCTCAGATGTATTAATAGTTGGAAAAGTGAGCAGTATCTTAACAGCTTTCCAGATAATTGCAGACATCCTTCTTTGATACTACAATATTCAACAAGTGGTATATTTTTTATTTTTCCCTCAGAGCAGGGTCTCACTCTATCACCCGGGCTTATTTGTGATGTCGAATCTACTGGTCTACCTTCAACTTGAATGAATCTTTTACCCATTGCAATGGTTAATGTTATGTGTGAACTTGGCTAGGCTATGGTGTTCAGTTATTTGTCCAAACACCGGGCTAGATGTTGCTGTGAAGGTATTTTTTTAAGGCGTGACTACATGTAGATCAGTAGATGGAGTGAAATGGATCAATTTTCATAATGTGGGCAAGGCTCATCCAACCAACTGAAGGCCTTAAGGGAAAAACACTCAGGGCCCCCAAGAAAAAAGGAATTCTGTCTCCAGACTACAACGTGGAAACGTGGAAATGCTGCCTGACTACCACCCTTGGGACTTAGGATTACAACACCAACTGTTGCCAGAATTTCCAGCCCATAAGTCTGCCCTGCAGGCTTCAGACTTGCCAGCCTCCACAACTAAATAAGCCAGTTCCTTAAAATAAATCTCTCTACATAAACACACACACACACACACACACACACAGAGAGAGAGAGAGAGAGAGAGAGAGAGACAGAGACAGAGAGAGAGAGAGAGATCCTATTTCTTCAGTTTCTCTGGAGAACACAAACTAATGTTCTCCATTAGTTTGGAGAACATTTGTGTTAGTGGAGAACACTAACACACCCATGCATGATTTTGTAACATCATGCATTGGCCATTTGAAAAATATGAGGTCACTGAGTTACATAAATTTTCCAAATGTTTACACATTTCATTACACAATATTTTGAAAATCCTATTTGCTACTATCACGTATCACCACTGAGCTCATCAAAAGACTTTTGGTGCTGGTAGACTGTAAAACTCACAATGAAGTTACAAGTTTAAATCCAAATCCAAATGTTTCCTTGAAAACTTGAATTTTAACACTAGAAATAAATACTATTAGATATTTTCACTGAAATACCAGGCTCATTGCTTCTTTTGAAGAAAAATGCCTATTATGAATACCAAAGTATGAATAACCACAACTGCTTTGGTGTGAATGTGTCCCCCCAAATTCATGTGCTGAAAATATAATATCCAATGCCACCATGTTGAGAGGTGAGGTGTAACGGGAGATGTGTTGGTCTGAGGGTGGAGCACTCATGAACGGATTAATGCTGCTATAAGCAGGGCTTGCAGCCATGGGTTCTTTCTCTCTCCTATTCTTCCTTATGTAAGGACACAATGTTTTTTCTCTCCGGAGAGCACAGTGTTCAAGGTACCAAGGTGAAAGCAGAAAGACCAGGCCCTAATCTACCAGTGCCTTGATTCTGGGCTTCCCAGCCTCAAGAGCTGTGATAGAATAAATTTCTGTTCTATACAAATTACCCAGTCTGTAGTATTCTGTTACAGCAGAACAAAATGGACTAAGACAATAGTTTGTCAGCAAAATCTTTCTACGAAAAATGATGTTTTGTTAAAAGAAAAATAGTAGCCAGGGCAGCTTGCAATTCAAACAATCATTCAGGTGCTTTTTCCTCATGACATTGTTCTTTAGTGTGCAGCAGAAGTGCTTTATGCATATTGCCCGTTCCATCACATGGAATATTAAAAAGACATATTCTTAGGTGTTGGGATTTCATTTAAATTTTTTACTGCTTCATCAAGGATATTCTTAAGTGAAAACTGAATTTGTTTAGACCACAAATGTGAGCCAAAATATACAATGACCCCTGGTCATTTGTGCCACTGCTTTAATTCATGATAAAGGGTCAGTTGTTTTATCTACCATTGCTTGTGTACTGTCAGGGCAAATTATCCACACAGGAAAAATGACAAAAATCTTTGTGTTATTATAAAAATAGTTTTGACCTCACAGAACCTCCGTAAGAGGATCTGGGATACCCCCCTGGATTTGTGGACTGCAGTTTAAGAACCACAGCACTAACTGGCTCTCCCCCAAACACACATCCCAACAAGGATCAGAAGTCAAAATTCAAATTAGCAAATGCTGGGCATGCCATATCCCTGGCTCAGACTCCCAAGGGAAAAAGGATGGTCCCAGTGGTCATGATCTTCACACTGGAGTACATGCATCAGGGCTACACAAAGACTTTCCCAAACCTATCTGCCCAGAATCATGCTACACTCTCAGAAGGAGCGCAGTCCAGGAACCATTTCTAGTTCTCTGTTTCCACCTTCTCTCTCACATTAGCCCTTACTTTTTCTCTTTTAAAAAATAGTACTTTTTACCCATACTGTTTTACAATAGTTCACTGTCCTGAATGATAAATTCTCTCAGGGCACCCAGAAAACGTACAATTAGAAACACTGGTATTGGTGTTGCAAAAGAAAATGAGTACATATACTGGAGAAAAATCATTTTGCAAGTGAGATGGTTTCTAACTGAATGCTTTCAACAAAATTGAAGCAGAATCTAATGGAGCCATTCACTGAAAGATCATTAAAAATGATATTTATGAAAGACCAGTAAGTCATTTTTTGGCACATAATCCAAAAAAGTTCAAAGAATCAGGAAACTTTTGCTATAACAAGAATCCCTTCATTCTCATCTACTCATCTATATGAAAAGGTTTCTCATTAGAAGCATATAAATGAAAAAGTGTGACAGCCATGATGGAACCCAGATTCACTCCAGCAATAAATAATAGTTTTCATTTAATACATAAGCAAATTTAAAAACTTATCCATCTCAGTGACATGCATTTCAATAACATCTTACTTTTCGCTTTTAATCATTATGGGCAGAAAAATAAAGCAAACAGTTACATTGTATTTATTATGGCCTAGGAACTATTCTAAGCACTTTATATGTATGAACTGATTTAGACCTCGTAACATTTATATTAGCTTGGCATTTGTATTAGTCCATTCTCATGCTGCTATGAAGAATACCTGAGACTGGGAAATTTATAATGAAAAGACGTTTAATTGACTCACAGTTCCACAGGACTGGGGAGGCCTCAGGAAACTTAGAATCATGGCAGAAGACACCTCTTCACAGGGTGGCAGGAGAGAGAATGAGTGCTCAACAAAGGGGAAAAAGCCTCTTATAAAATCATCAGATCTTGTGAAAACTCACTCACTATTATGAGAACAGCATGGGGGAAACCACACCCATGATTCATTACCTTCCACTGGGTCCTTCCCACAACATGTGGGGATTATGGGAACTATAATTCAAGATGAGATTTGGATGGGGACACAGCCAAACCATATCATTATTATTACTATTATTAGTAGTATTATTATTTTAGAAACGTGGTCTCACTCTGTCACCCAGAATGGAGTACAGTGGCAAGATTATAACTCCCTGCAGCCTCAAACTCCTAGGCTCAGGCACACCTCCTGCCTTAGCCTCCCCAGTAGCTAAGACCACAGGTGCATACCACTACACCTGGCTAATTTTTAAAGATTGTTTTGTTGAGATAGAGTGCCGCTAAGTTTCCCAGGCTGGCCTTGAACTGCTGGCCTCAAGGGATCTGCCTGCCTCAGGTTCCCAAAGTTTTGAGATTACGGGTATGAGCCACTATGCCCAGAGACTAGCATTATTTTGAACTTTCATTTTACAGATAAGGCAACGAAAAGTCTAAAGCAGCTGGAGTTACAGTTGAGATTTGAAACCATTTACTCAGGCACCAGAGTATGTGCTTTTAAATACTATACTATGCTGCCTCAAAGATTAAAAAATAACATTAATACTGTTTTGATAAATTGTTTATTAACAATATTCATAATTAATACAGAAGAAATTTTAATATTTAGAGCCTAAGGATATGGGAAATTTAAAATCACACTCATGTATTTGTAGATTTTTTATTGCATAGAAATATAATACAGTGACTAATGAAAACATAAAATTGCATAAAATTTAGAACAAAATTCTATAAGCCAAATGGAATAAAATGTTCATTGAAAATGGAAAAGAATAATATAAAATTCCAAGAGATAAAAGATGAGCTTATTGATATATTTTAAAATATAATGGTAGATAAATCACTTTTAGTATTTATATTCCATTTGACATATTTAAAACAAGGCTCTAACAATTTTATATTAAATTGTCAATATCAACAATATATGGGGAATTATACTCTTTGTAAATACTGAGCATTTACAACGAAAAATTTTAGATGCCAATATAAATGTGAGAAGCGGTTCATGGGATTTCAAAATAAACTTAGGGAATAAGCGGACCAAAATGTTTAAAGAGCACTGCCCTAGACTAGAAGAAAGAGCCCTCTCTTTAGCCTAAAGAATTTTCCTAGAACAGCTTGAAATCCACCCAGTCTGAACTGACTGGTGCATATGAAACTTGCCTGTAATGGCTCAGCCTCAGTTGCAATCTTATCATGGTTTGCTTACTAAGGCAGTGTTCCACTGAAAACATAACTTTCCTCCTAACTTAACAAAAAGAGCAGGTTTTATTAATGCACAAAGTTTCACAAACCTGTGTTTCAAAGTAAAAACTAATTGTTAGTTTAACAAATTAGTTTAGCAAATTCTCAGGGTTTGAGGGGAGTTAGCAGTTATATTATTTAGTTTAAATGCCTTATATTAGATATGAGGTAATACTGTTCCAAAACAGTCACTTGCAACTTGATAGAGTCATAATCATTTAGTAATTATTAAGGGAATTTCAAACTTTTGTCATATTGGGAATTATAATTCCTTCCACAAATGAAAACACATGTACCTCATTATAAGTAATTATTACAACTGATTATTATAATAATTACTCTTCAATTAAGAAACTTGTACTTTGAACTTGCATGTGATTTATGATTGATGACAGATACCAGAAAGAAAAATTCTACAATACAATACAGATAGTATGCAATAAATGAAACCACTCAAAATAAACACTGTTTTCCTAGGTACAAGGCATAAGTTAAAATGTCAAAATAAGTATAGGAAGGTAATATTTATGGTAATGGTGGAGTATCTTGTATTGAACCAACATTCTCACCAAAACAACCAAACAAAAAATCCCACCACTTAAAACTCTGTACACAATATTGAAAATAAGTGCTTGAAGGTACTGAAGAGTGATCACCAGCAGGCAGAAACCAGAATGGAACCAATGCTTTGAAGATAGGAATAGTATTAAAAGTTTCTTGTTTTTTATGGCTTTTCATCTGAGGGGAAGAGACAGCTGGCTCCACTGTGTAGGGCAGCTAAGATTCTAATAGAAACTCCTATTTTTATTAGTTTGAAAATTTTAAAGACAGAATACAGAGCAACCTTGATAACTGTAAAGTGAAGAGGAAATCCTGTAAAGAAGAGAGTCACAGAAGACTGTCCCCAATTCTGCAAAATCTCTGCTCAAATATCTGGGTGACTTCTGGCCTACATGCGTGAAGCAGAACTCCAAATAGCCCTGGTGAGGCTGTCAGATCTCAACAGGGATTTCAGGTGCCATCCCATTGCAGGAGATACAGTTGGGAAGTTCAAGTTCAGCCAAATTAACTGACTACTAAAACAAACACAATCAATTATATTGAGAGGAATACAAAATAATCAAGAATCTCTAAAACATATCGTTAGCAATGTCCAGGACACCATCCAAAATCATCAGACACACGAAGAACAGGAAAACATGACCCAAACTCTAGAGAATAGGCAATCTCTAGAGACCCAAATATTAGAATTAGGAGAGAAGGGTTTATTTTTATTTATTTACTTTTATTATATTTTGAGTTCTAGGGTACATGTGCACAACGTGCATGTTTGCTACGTATGTATACATGTGCCATGTTGGTGTGCTGCACCCATCAACTCGTCAGCACCCATCAACTCATCATTTACATCATGTATAACTCCCAGTGCAATCCCTCCCCCCTCCCCCCTCCCCACAATAGGCCCCGATGTGTGATGTTCCCCTTCCCGTGTCCAAGTGATCTCATTGTTCAATTCCCACCTATGAGTGAGAACATGTGGTGTTTGGTTTTCTGTTCTTGCTGCTGAGAATGATGGTTTCCAGCTGAGAGAAGGGTTTAAAATAGCTATTATAACTATGCTATGAAAATATGCTCATAATAAATGAACAAATGAAACTCTCACCAAAGAACAGAAATTATATTTAAAAGTACTGAACAGAAATTCTAGACCTGAAAATAGAGTATCTAAAAAAGTTCACTGAGTGGACTTAGCATACTAGCCAGTAAACCTGTGGATAATAAAAATAAATGATATGATCTGAAGAAATAATAAACAAGCCGCATTTTTGCTTCTTTGAGACTGAAATGCAGCTTACAATTGTAATTGTCAGTGTTTTTTCTCTCTCTCTTTTTGTGGTAAATAAAATGGTGCATTTGAAAATTGGTGGCATTGTAGAATTAACAAAACACAGAAGTTTATATTCTATTTCATATAGTCCCTATTTATAAAGTCTTTGGGTCTAATTTTGGCATCTGGTTTTCATCTGCAAGCTTTCTCATGGTGTTTTGTTCACTTGTGCATTTTTAAATTATAGCAGTGAGCTCATATTTCTTGGAATTTCTTCTTTGTGAATACTTGGATGCCTGGGTTGCGTGATATGATTTGCTTCATTTGCCTGGGGATAATACAAAACCCAGGAGTACGTTAAATTTCCACTTGAAGTTTTTTTGGAAAATACGGTGGTATGAATTCAAGGTATAAAACCTTATGATGGCTGGTTTGTGATTATACATCCTCAAGGGAGCTCTTTCCCTTGCATAACCAATGTCAATGCTTAGGTCCGTGAAATTTCCTTACAGTGACCTCACAGAGAGGGTGTAACCCTTGAGAATCCCAGCTTTATGCAGTGAGACAAGATGTCTCTCATTGACTCTCCCTCTTGGGTGGTCACTGGGCTTTTTTTTTTTTTCTATTCTGCAATGCCTGCAAGGCCATGGACTTTCTAGAAAGCTCAACTACGACCTTATTTAATGAATGCTTTCATAGTCCTCTTACCTTTTCAATGTCCCGCTTTCACCTAAGTTTTGGTTTCTGAGAACTACTTAGCTCATCAGTATATTTACAAAGTGGATTTTAAAAAACATTTTATCTGGCAGTTTTTATTGTTTTTCCATAGGAGGATCTAGCTGCAGTACTACCAGAACAAGAAATTCACCTCTATCTGTTCCTGTGTCTGACTACGGATATCATGTGGGCTGAATGAGCCTTATGCTTCTTTATTGACAGTTTAATGAGTGACTTTTGAACCAGGGTTGCATGTCTTAAGGAACAATCCCATCTTGGGGACTCAGTAATTTAAAAATGAATCTGCTGGTGCTCTCTCGACCATGAATTCTGAGGTGGTAGAACAGAGGCCAAGGTTTTGTGAGGTCATATGCTATCATGCTTGAACTCCATTCATGTGGCATGCTAGGAAAGAAGTGGTATTATTCCAGTCTTCCAGCTTACACGTTCCACAACCCTAAACCTATACTCTTTCTCCTTGTGTCTTACAATTCTCCAAGCTAGATCCCTGAGCATATTCCATAATCAGTGGGAAAGGGAGGTGAACACATCTGCACAGCCTCCTGTTTCTGTGAGTTTCTCCCAATAAATATGGTGCCAGGTGGCCCAGTGTGTTTGCTCTTAGGAATTTCACATCTTCTCACTCTATAATGTCTAGAAGATCTGTAAATATGCATAAGAAGGAAAGTAATATAAAAAAGACTAAGAAGATTTCAATATAAACAAAAAGTCCTTCTAGAAATAAATAGCCTAACTGAAATATTAAATTCTATGGACAGGTTTATGAATACAACAAGTCAAAATGATGAAATAATTAAAGTGAAATTAGACTTAATTAAATTACCTAGAATGTAATATAAAGGGACAAAAAGATAGAATATGAAACTAGAGTTAATAGAAATGGGGGGGAGTAAGAAAATTTAACATGCTTCAATATGAGATCAGGAGAAAAAGATAATGAATAGAGGCAGTACTAAAACAGACAATGGACACAAATTTTCCAGATTGGCGAGAAGCCCATTCCAATTCCTAACATATCCCAAGCAGGATAAATAAAAATATATCTACATGTTGACTACCAATATGAAAATGCAGATGATCAAAGACAAAAGATCTTAAAAGTAGTCAAAGAGAAAACCTTGATTTTATACAAAAAAAAGTGGCAGAGTGGTGCCCTACTGAAGCCAAGAATGGAAGCTAGAAGACAGAACAGTGGCTTCATGAGCTATGAAAAAAAATAACTGTCAAATCAGAAATACATCCCTAAAAAAATCTTCCAAAAATTAAAGTGCAATAATGATATTTTAAATATATGAAACTAAAGGGGTATGCCACTGTCTTACACCTACTTCAGGAAATTCTGGAAATTTTTTTTAGTAGAAAATGCTTATTAAGAGGTATGTGTGTGCATGTGCGCGTGTTGAGAGAGATTTATAAAAACAAGATGGGAATAAACTACTCGCTAATAATAGGATATATGTCATGAGAGATCTACTGTATTTATTGACACATTGAATAACTTTCCACTTTGTTTACAAAAGTCAGACCTGAAATACAGGGACTAAAAGTTTGAAAAGATAGAAAAATGTATCAGCCAAACACTAACCCAAAGAAATCCAGCATAGCTACAACAAATTAGCTATTTTAGACATAATAAACTTTAACACAAAAACTAGAGAAAAGGTTCAAATTACCAAAAAGATATCATATTACTAAATTTGTTTACTCCCAATAGCACCACCTGAAAATATATGAAGCAAAAATGACAGAATTCCAAGGAGAAATAAACAAATCTACATTAATGAAAACATTTTAACACACTCCTTTCAGCAACTGAGAGATCAAAAGACTAAAAAAGAAATCAATAACAACATAAAGGATTTACATAACACCATTAACCAGCTTCTTCTTGTAAACCAGTACTTTTAAAATTTTGGTTTCAGAGTCCCTTTACATCCTGAAAATTATAGAGAACCCTAAAAGCTTTTGTGTATATAGGTTATTTCTCTTGATATAAGAAATCAAAACTTGTAATTTAAGAAAATATTTCTTTAATAATAATTTTTAAATAATGATAAGCTTATTTCATGTTAACATAAATACATTTTATAAAATATAACTATATTTTCTAAAACAAAAAATAATCAGTGATAAAGGGGTTTTGTTTTTTCAGTTCTGCAAATCTCCTTAACATCTGGCTTAATAGATGCCTATTGTATCCTTCTACTATCTGCTTCTATATTCATTTTGTTGCAACATCACATCATGTAGCTTCCAGAAAACTCCATTGCATATTCAAGAAAAA
>NW_016806331.1:4890393-4945795 GCF_001698545.2 Rhinopithecus bieti
AAAGAAAGAAAGAAAGAAAGAAAGAAAGAAAGAAAGAAAGAAAGAAAGAAAGAAAGAAAGAAAGAAAGAAAGGAAAAAAACTAGAAAGTTTAGTAATTTTGCTAAATAAAAAATTAAGACACAAAAATCAATTTTATTTCTACACACTAGCATTAAAAGGTTAAAAAATGTAAATGATAAATAATACCTTTTATAAGAGTTTCAAAAACAAGGAGCCTAAGAAGATTTGAGCTTTACACAGAAAATTGTAAAACATGCAAAGACATTAAAGAAGCTCAATAATTGGAAAAGTATATCCAATTTCTTATCCATTATAAGAAAACTCAATATCATTAAGATGTCACTTCTCCCAACATGGATCTACATAGTATCAACATAATTCCAATAAAAACTTCTAAAATTTTAATAGAACAGCAAAGGTTCATAAAATAATGAAGACAACTATAAAGACCTACAAAGCAGTTATTATGACAGTTATTTAAATTGTTTTAAGGCTACAACAATTAAGACTAGGTGGTATTAACATGAAAGACAAAGGAACACAAAAGAGAAACCAAGCCAGGAGCGGTGGCTCACACCTGTAATCCCAGCACTTTGGGAGGCCAAGGCAGGAAGATCTCTTGGGCACAGGAGTTAGAGACCAGACTGGGCAACATACTGAGACCCCATCTGTACAGTTCTTTTTACTTAGTCAGATGTCTGTAATCCCAGCTACTTGGGAAGTTGAGGTGGATGGATCGCAGAAGCACAGGAGTTCAAGACTACGGAGAGTTAAGATGGAGCCACTACAAGCCAGGGAAACAAAGCAAGATCCTGTCTCTACTGTCCCTAAGGAAAGAGAGAGAGAGAGAAAGAGAGAAACCAGAAACTGATATGTGTAAGTAGAAACTTAATCTGTGACAGTCTTGGCCCTGTAGATCAGTAGTAAAGAACTGGAGCTTCAATGAATCATACAGAGACACTTGGTTATTCATATCGAAAACAAGAAAGAAAAGATGGAAGGAAAAAAGTAAAGGGGGACTCAGGTAAAGTGAAGACTTTAGACTTAAAAGTCAAAAGTATGTTTTCAGAAATGTTTAGAAAACAATATGAACATCTTCATGACCTCAGGATAGAGACCAGAATATAGTGTGAATCTTAGAGAGGAATAGACTGATAAATTCTACTACATTAATGACCCTAAGAAAAATCAGCAAGAGACTTGAAAAGGCACTTCACAGGAAAAAAATCCCAAGTGGCCAATACCAATCATGTGACTACGTGATCATTCTCATTAGTAATTAGGGAAAAACAAATTAAAACACTGTAAGAAAATATTTCATACACGACAAGTTTGAAAATGTTAAAGTCTGACATATCAGCGTTGGCAGGAGCCTGGAGCATCATGAACACGCAAACTCTGCTGAGTGTGGCGTATATTGTTACAACCAGTTTGGGGGAATAAATAGGGCCTAATTAATAATGATGAAGATACACGTGCCCTATGACCTGAAAAATGTCATTTGTAAGAATACAACCTAAGGAAATCCATGTACATATATATGAGAAATGTAAAGAATGTTCACAAAAGCACTACTGACAGGAAAAAAAAAGCCCAAATTTATTTCCATCACATTCTGGATGATAAGTGATAGAGCCATTATCCAACTTATACAGCATTATATAGAGTATTACACAGCTGGGAAGTGACTGGAATTTAGCTGCCAGCAATAACAAAGATGGTTCTCAGAAAAATAGTGTTGCATGAAAATAACAAGTCACTAAATAATATATATTTTATGATTCGTCTACATATGTGTATCATATAGGAATACAAACGTGGTGAAACCATAAAGAAAAGTGAGGGAAAAATAAACACAAAATTCACAATAATGTTAGCTCTGAGGACACTGGGAAGAGAATGGGTTGGCAGAAGGACACCCAATACACAAGGATCTTTTAAACTTTACACACAGTTTTAAAAAAATTCTCTATCTACTCAAAACTTAATTTTCAAAGTAAAATAAATAGATTATACAAAAGTAAACCAACGACCATGAGCTAAATTGCCACATAGTTCAAATGTTTCATTACAAATGATAACCAAAAATTCAACAAAAAGTTTAGCTGTATATCTGCCAAGTTCTTTTTTCTTTTTTCTTTCTTTCTTTCTTTTTTTTTTTTTTGAGATGGAGTCTCACTCTATTGCTCAGGCTGGAGTGCAGTGGCATGATCTTGGCTCACTGCAACCTCCTCCCAGGTTCAAGCAATTCTCCTGCCTCAGCCTCCCGAATAGCTGGAATTACCGGCACCTGCCACCATGTCTGGCTAATTTTTGTTTGTTTTTTTTTTTTTTAGTAGAGATGGTGGTTTCACCATGTTAGCCAGGCTGGTCTTGAACTTGTGACCCATGTGATCCACCCACCTTGCCCTCCCAAAGAGCTGGGATTATAGGCATGAGCCACCACAGCCGGCCTGCCAAGATCTTTTTTTTTTCTTTTTTTTTTTGGAGATGGAATTTCGCTTTTTGCCCACGTTGGAATGCAATGGCTCGATCTCGGCTCACTGCAACCTCAGCTTCCCAGGTTCAAGTGATTCCCCTGTCTCAGCCTCCCAAGTAGCTGGGATTACAGGCATGAGCTACCATACCCAGCCCTGCCAAGTGCTTAATGTGGAAATTTTTCATTCTGAATTAGCAGATCATCATGTAATAAAGGCAGAATTGAAAGACTACTAGTGAATAATTGTGTTTATAAAACATAGCACCCAGATAAATGACAAAAGTCCTGTAAAATATATTATTTACTCCTGGTTCATAATTAATTACATGCTCTATGGAGACAAGATGCTCCAGTAATGAAGTTTTTGACATTTCAGGAAAAATGTTTATTTGATCTGCTATTTCACAATGGTCTATCATCTGCTACAACATTCAATCTTCTATAAATAAGACTTCACAGTCATCACTGGAGCTGACTTCCTGAGAACAAACAGTAACATTTAAGACACCTAATTGCTAAAACTCAATATTCAAATTCAACACTTTATTTTTTCTCTCTACTAATGATACTGCAAAGAAGTACATTCTAATCCTAAAGACAAACTGCCTGCTGGAAGGAGAAGAATTCCATTCTGGCTTCTCCTAACTGTTTAAAGACCCAGGCCTTTATATTCAGAACCACCTAAGTCCAGGATTCCACAGCCTGACTGAGCTGGTTGCCAAGTATTTGGCCTGAGCAGAATTTAAAAACATACACTGTGTTCTGGTTCATCTAGCACTGCTCTGGGAAAAACAATGCAGTCAGTCCCAGGGGATACCACCCTGTGCTGCTAGGCTACTGAGCCAGAGATGCACAGAATTAAGGAGGGGGTGGGAAGCAGCCTGTCTCATGAAATCATTCTAGATTGCCCTTGTTTCTGCCTGTGCACTGTCTCAAACCAGTTCACTAGCTGTATTTGATATCTTTCTTTACTCTAAGACAATAACAATTAACATGAAAGCTACTCTTTATAGACATCAGGGATATTTAAATACAATATTTACTCTGTTAGTTACAGAGATTCCAAGCCATCTCCCAATCTTAATATAACCCCAGAGAAGCTCTCCCTAGATTTTTAGTAAAGTCCTTTTCAATCTATGTCTGATTCTGTGAGCTCAAGAGGAAATAGGGCACATGGCCAAGACAAGCATATAAACAGAGGTACAGACCGACTGCCTTCCTTCAGCAAGGCAACCAACCCTAGACTCTCTTCAGTTGTTTGAGAATTAGACCTGTCTTCTCTCCAATCTCATTACACCTTTATAATAACATCTGACACTATTGCATCCCTTACCCTTTAACAATCCAAAAATCCCATCCCTGGTTAAATGCTGGCCATATCAACATGGTGCTCTCCAGCCACAAGGGGAATCATTGTCATGCGCTGTGATACAGCACATAATAAAAACATCTCTGAACACAGACCAGAAAAAAATCAGAAGGCCAAGGCAACACCATCAATCTAGAGATTATCCTAAATTTCCAAAGACTTATTTAGATGGAGAAATTAAATGTAAACATAAAAGATTATCCTTTCCAAATATCTACATTACTTTTAAGTAGCACTAGATGTAGTTAAGAGATAATGAATTATGTACATAGGAAAACAGGACAGCAAACAACCTTCTCCACAATCTTCCAGGAGGCACTGCTGAGCACAGCAGGGGTATAACTCTGCTGCTCCATCCTGATGAGGCTCAGAGCAATGTCAAATGCAATTATTAAATAAATAGCCCAAAATGTCAAAATACAACATGAAAACTGTAACACATAATGTCTCAGGAGCTCTGTATCTGGTAAGAGTCGATGTGTAATTTATTGAGTCTGTGCTATAGCACTGTACGATCGAAGCAAAAAGAAAAGGCAAAGAAAGGCTCAGTGTTGTGGTCCCAGGCTGATTTTCTGAAATACAGAGTCAAAGATTTTGCATACTGCATGTGCAGCTATGGATTACAGTGATACAGGAGTCCCCAACTCACAGAGAGAAAGTGTGGGAACTTGGGGGACCAAAACCCTGAAATTTATTTTGGATGTCAAATATTAAGAGGATTGATTGTTTTCCTTCCCATTCACAGGCACTAACGGAAACAACGACATTCTGCAGTTGTTGCAAAAGGAGAATGAATTTGGGAATTAGAAGTTTTTTGTTTTGTTTTGTTTTGTTTTCAAGACAGGGTCTCACTATTGACCAGGCTAGAGTTCACTGGCACGATCATAGCTCATTGCAGCCTTGAACTCCTGAGCTCAGCTATCCTCCCACCTCAGCTTCCCAAGTAGCTGGGACTGCAGGTGTGCACCACTACGCCCAGCTAAATTAAGAATTAGGCATTTAAAGCGAAGCATCGACTGTTCATACAACATTAAGTATCTTCTGCATGTCCAATAGCAGTAGAAACCCCTTTCGAAAAAGTAGAAGCGTTATTGCGATGCACAGCAATATTACAACTTTTGGCTGAGATTACAGTGTGCAAAATAAATGATATAATGTAGTACCTTCAGCATCAGGCTCCACTGTTGGAGCCAGTACCCTAATCGGCTGTGACAGGGAGTGAGGATCCATGGGGCAGAAGACAGCAGAGCCAGATGCTGAGAGATCTCAGAGTTGGAGGAAGGAAACAGCTGACAGCAGAGTACAGACCCTGTCAGTCCAGAAGCTCAGGAGCTGTGATCTGAATTCAGCACGTTGGGGAGGAGGAGGCCACGCAAACCAGCTTCCCTCTCTGGAGCCTCCTGGACAGTCACCACCAGGGAAACACCAATGACAGCTAAAGAGAGCTGCCCACATGTGGGAAGTCAGGGAGTGCAGGGTTTTACAAGCTTGAACAGACCTTAAAAATCATCCAACTTGCTCATTTCACACGTCAGGGAAAGGAACGACTACCCAGAGGCTTATCTTTCGGATGCAGACCCCATATCTCTAACCTAAGTCTATGCCTCGCCACACAAAGCAGATGAGCAGCATTTGGTGGAAATGCTGACTCTCAGACCTGCCTCGGGACCGCTGAACCAGAAATTATTTTGAAATAACATCCCCAGAAAACTCTCATGCACATGAAGTCTTAAAAAGCACTGCTCTGGCCAGGCACGGTGGCTTACGGCTGTAACCCCAGTACTTTGGGAGGCCAAGGCAGGCAGATCACGAGGTCAGGAGTTTGAGACCAGCCTGGCCAACATAGTGAAACCCCTGTCTTACAAAAAAAAAAAAAAAAAAATTACCTGGGCATTGTGGCGGGTGCCTGTAATCCCAGCTACTAGGGAGGCTGAGGTAGGAGAATTGCTTGAACCCGGGAGGCAGGGGTTGCAGTGAGCCGAGATCGCACCACTGCACTCCACCCCTAGTGACAGTGCTAAGACTCCATCTCAAAAAAAAAAAAAAAAAAGCACTGCTCTAAACTACAGATTGACTCTTCCAATCCAGGCACAGACTCGAACCAAACTCCGAAGTTCAAATGTCGACACCTTTACATCCCAACTCTGTGACCTAGGCAAATGCGTTAAACTCTCTGTCTCTCAGCTTCCCTCTGTAAAGTCATCACAATAACCTATCTTATAGGGTTCTTGTGAGGGTTCTCAATAATTTGTCACTATTGTTCAAATTATGTTGGAATATCTGCTAACTCCACTGTCTCCCTAATAGATTGGGAGCTCCTCGGAGGCAGAGAATTTCCTATGTATTCTGGATCTCTCCAGTTTGTGCTCCAGATGCAATCTCCACTCTGTTTCTCATCAGAAGGCCAGCCTGTGTGGTCATATCAACAAACTTCCCTACCTTCTGCTTTCTAGCTACATGCATGAGGGGGAACCTGGCCTGAGAGCAGAGGACAGGAGGAAGAGAATTCAGGGTGTTTCTCACCCAGACTCCCTCACTGCCGGGTCACCTCAGGCTGACTGGTGACTTTATCCTTTCAGAAGGGCATCTGGACCAAAGGTTCCCATCACGATGACTTCTGCAGGACTCTTGCTTCCCAGGTTATGGGTGATAACAGTTCCTCTGCAGTGACTGCCATGGGGTTACAGCCTCATTGGTGTAAACAGTCCCTTTGTAGATAATCCCCCTCCAATGATCCTAATTAGAATGTACCATCTCTCTCCTCTTGTGGGTCACTACGTCTCCTTCCATTCACCCAAGAAGTATTTTATGCACGTATACTATGTGCCAGATACTATTTTAGGTGCTGAGGACACAAAGGTAAAACAAAAAGGACAAGATCCCTGCACTCATGGAATTCATCTTCAGACTTAACACCGTGTCTGGTACAGAGCAGGCGCCCTTCTAAAGGGATAAATATAATTTCCTCTTCTTGTTAGAACTTTTCCTCAACCCTGAATCAGAAGTGCTTACTAGGGTTCAGCAAGAGCCTGCTGATTACATATAGCACATAGGCCAACGGGAACAAGGGATGGGGGGAAGTAACCACACAAGTGACTCCAAGCCTTTGCAGAAGGGTGCAGTTGAAACAAGCAGCAAATAGACTTGAATCCAAATCTACTCATTTTCATTTAATAAACTCAAGGACTTTGAAAATATTTTACCTGAGAAAGTGAGATTTAAAAAATAAACACAGGACGGTGAGTTTTGTGGCTTTTCTGACAGATCAAACCACTGCATGGAGCACAACTCCCACCATCTGTCAAAGAACTATACCACAGGTGAATATTCATGCTTGTGCTTTTTTAAAGAATGAATTTCCTGGAAAACAGCCATGTTTCTTAGGAGGCAAACAGGTTAAGCTAAATGTCTTATTAGGAATATGTGTCACTTAAAATTCTGAGTTTGGGCTTTGCAAGGTCATCTTTCCACATCTGCTTGAAAGTTTCATCAAAATAATACCCATGCCTAGAGACCAGGAGATGCTATTGATTCTTCTCTCCCACTCTTCCTTCTCCAAAAGTCAGATTTACTGGAGGCAAGCAGAGAATCTACATTTAGAACCATCCCTGACAAGGATCACCGGAGGATGACAGCGTTGTCATCTGCAGCGAGGATGGTGGCTACGAGCACTAAGACAATTTAATTATTTCCTGAGGTCAACAAAGATTTCACCTGCTCTTTCTTCAGCTGTTCCCAATTAGAATAAAAGCCAGGAAACCCAGCGATAATAACAGCTCATAGGTTCCAAAGTCTTCACTCTCAACATAGTACTAATTCAGCTAGGTTATAAAATGAGGAGGAATCAGAATGGGAAATTCCATTCAGTATTCGCTCAAAAGGCCCTAACATTGTTGGTATTTTTGTTAGTGTTTGTTAACCTTAAGCATGAACTTTTTTAAATCCCTGTTTTATGCAAGTCACAGTAGGTTCCCCTGCAAGGATTATTCTATTAACATGAAATTGAACAGGAGTGGGTACTACATATTCTTGAGGAACATCACGAATTGGAACTTGGAGGAAGGCATGGAGTCAGATGAACAAAAAAGCAAAAATCGATTTTCTGCAGTTTTTTGTCAGTGAACTCTAGTTTTTACTAAAAGAGAATTTAATTCAGCAAATAAATGGGCTGACAATAATCTAAAAGTCTAGCAAAGTGGATTTTATTTGGTTTATTTATATAAATTTTAAAAAAGGCTGGAGTGCAATGGTGCAATCTAGGCTCACTGCAGCCTCCACCTCCTGGGTTCAGGCGATTCTCCTACCTCAGCCTCCAGAGGAGCTGGGATTACAGATGACTGCCACCATCCCTGGCTAATTTTTGTGTTTTTAGTGGAGATGGGGTTTCACCATGTTGGCCAGGCTGGTCTCAAACTCTGGTCTCAAGAGATTCACCTGCCTTGGCCTCCCACAGTGCTGGAATTACATGCCCACCATGCCTGGCCACAAATATGATTTTAAATAACATAACAGCAAAGCAGTAGAGAGTAAACTTTAAGCTCTTAGAAGAAAAGAAACTGTTCAGGAACTGTTTGCTCCTTTTTATCCCATTTACGCCTGAGGTTGCAATTTTTTGAATTTTTGCAATCAGACCTTGGCAATGACCATGAGCAGTAGGATATAAATAACTCAATAAGCAAGTAGTATCGATACATAAAAAAGTTCACACTTTGGATCCATTTAAGTACAAAAAAGGAAATGAAATGCTGCTAAACGGCTACCCAAATGTACACAGATTTTTCCAGTTACTGTAGCTACCACTTTTATTACACACTTAAAAGATTTTGGCAGCAACTGACCTAATTCTTCCAAGCCAGAATACGAATTCCCATATGGTTCCATATTCTTTCCATTACTATACAGTTTTTCTTGGCTATTGTTTTCTTCTGCTCATTCCTTTCTCTCTCCTATAATATTCAAGCAACTTTACTCTCATTCCTATAAACAAAGATATGTGTTATGATTATTTCTTTTGATCAGAATATTCTTATCCTGAAATTAGTCAATTAAATATTTATTCCATTTAAATTATGCATAATACACTGTATTAAGGACTGTTGTAACTTTTTTAAAAGAGACATTAGAAAGACTTCAAAATCCTTTTGAAAAGGGCATACATAATAAAGGTTACCAATACATGGTAGCAAATGACAACTGCAAAATCAGTAAAGCAATACTAAATTCACTGGGCCATAGGATAAGGGGATACCAGACTAGACTGGTGCTCAGGAAAGAGTATTCAAAGGACTGACTTTAGACAGGAAGAAGTTACTGAGTGGAAAAGGTGAAGGTACAGAGGTAGATGACAAAAAAGGAAAACTCATGGCAACCAGAAACACAATGTATATTTCAGTGGGAGTGAGGAGAACCATTCAGCTGGAGTAAGCCCTCCCAGTAGGAAGGTACTGGGAGATGAGGATAATCAGATGGGCTGGAAGTCAATCAGCTTATGAACACCAAGAGAAAGACACCACGAAAGCATGGTTCAGAGACTGCCTCAAAGGCCAGACAAATCCCATTGTAGACCTGGTCCCGCTACATACTAGCCTGGATTTCCATAACCACAAAATGTTGATAATAACAGCGCTGATCTCAAAAGAGACTCTTTACATATTAAACAGGAAAACACTTACCATAGTGATTAGCATATATTGCAGGATTAAAAAAAATTATAGCCTGCCCTATCATTAGCCATGCTGAGGGGTCTGGGTTCCCTTGTGTCATCATTAAAGGGATCTTGGTACAGAGAGACATGACAAATCACTCTTTTGGCAAACAATGCCCATCACCCTGTCCAGAGAGAGGAGACCACGCCCCACATCCCCTTTATTCAGGCTTCTCATACCATTTAAAGTCAGTCCAACAACACAGATTGGAACTGGTCTCTTATTCACATAATTTCATTATGCCCGAGGGCCTCCAGGATAAAGCCTCTCACCTCTATACTCAGTTGTAGGTTTCCAACAATGCTCCAGTACCTTCTTTTACATATGCTGAGCTTCTCAGTACAGTAAACATGGACTTGGCTCAAGAAAGACCTGGATTCAAACACTGACTGCATGTGTTACTCTTGACAAGTTATTTTCTCTGAATTCAATTTTCTCCCATTTAAAATATGGAACATGAGATGTCAGGACCTGGGCATTACCTACTTTAATCATCATAACAATCCTATGAGAGAGATGTTTAATTGGTCTCATTTTGCCTACAAGGAAACTGTGGTCTAGAAAGGTTAAGTAACTTGCTGAGTCACAGATGGTGTGGGTGGCGGAAGGAGGCAGTGTGACCCCACAGAGTCTCCTTCATGTCCTCCTTTCCCACCTTCTCAGAATCCTGAGGGGGTAACTGCATGGGTCACGCCTAGGCCTAGGGCCTACCTGATGTAACTTAATCACCTGTGAGAATGCCCTTGGTTAACATAAAAGCCATAATGAAGGGAAATATTTAATATCCTCTAAAAAGTTGTTTACCTATTATCACATTATTTTTATGCCTAACACCAAATAGCTGACAGCCATTTTAGTGACACAGGGAGGCTACAAAAGTCAGGCTAAAGTGCCAGCTGTTCACCACTCTTATCTCCAATATTCCTTCTAGAATTAACAGCTTTTGATAAAAATTTCCATCTTCTGAACACATTCTGCCTTGTCACTCTCCTAGCTGCAACCTGACAAAATTTGCAGTCGGGTTGGCTTTATGCCTCAGTGTGAGCTTGAATCTCTTATGAGCTACTTCTCTATTCATTCATCCATCTTTCTCTCCATTTCTGTGCCATCGACAATTTTTCTGAACTCAACACATGATGCTCTTTTCTTCACCTGTTTCAGTATTGCTCTGCTCATTTTATTGTTTTACTTGCTAAGCTTCCCATGTGTTTGCTTTGACAATGCAAGGCCATTATTTTTTCATTGCAGTTTCCACAACATATTAATGCATTTGAAGTTGTTTATCTGTTTTTCTTTGAAGACTTACATCCAAGACTTTACTGGGGAAAATGTCTTGCTTCTGATATTACTGCTTAGGTCTTTGTGCCTTTTCATAATGCAATAATCCTCATTCTCTTTTACTTTGCCCAGGCACAGAACGTGTCCTAAAATAGATGTTGGCACACTGCTTTCCCACTGAGCAGACAAAAGGTATCTACTTAAACTATTATTCTCTTTTTCCTAACCCAATACTGCCTTTTGTCTTCTTACATTTCCACATGTCTCTTAATTTCCAGGAAAGTACAAATTATTCACAGGGATAATTTATTTCTCCTGAAATACCCTGCTGAGTTTTGCCTGTCTCTAATAAAGGCCACACACATTTACTAACCCGGAGAATAACTGGCATGCTCTGATTTTTTCAAGTGGGTTATAGGAGACACCAGAACTCCTCATATGGATGAACTCCTGACGCTTTCCAGGATACCAGTCTTTCCCCCTGCATATCCCACCATTTTGCATGGTCTGCCTTTGGGCTGCCACAGTAAGCAGGTGGGTAACCTGTGCCCATAAGCCAGACAATCATAAGTTATTTTGACAGTTCTACAAACCAAACGGGGGATGTCTATATATAGACATAAATAGATCCACATATAGAATCCTATTTTTAAAATACCTGAGCAAAATACTTTAAGAATATACCACATTTCTCATGCCTTTCCTATTGGGCTGCCACACTAGTGATTTTCAAAAGCTTATTTTAAAATGTAACTTAATTTTGCTTTAATTTCAGTAATTGGTTATTTGGAGTTTTGTTTTCTTCTTTTCCTTTTAGAACAGAAGCTGTTACAGTATTTCCAGGAGGCATGAATCCTTTGATTTTAAGAGCATCTATTGTCACTTTCAACTGATTAAAGTGATTACCTGGGACTGCTGGGTCTATTCTAACTCTGTATAAATATAATTAGAACATAACTTGCTGAATCTGTGTGTGTGAACTCTGCTTCTCACTAATAACTGGCTTCTGTTACAAGCATTAGCTTCTTCCACGCTACTTAAAAATATCTAACCATTAAACAACTAATCATATGCCAACCGTGTTCACATTCAACCCCAGAACTAAGCTGAACCTGGATCAGGTGAGCAGAGATGAAGCCCATGATAGAAGAAAACAGCAACACACACTCAGAATATAGACCAGCAAGAAGGCACAGAGTCCTCTGCATTCTTTCAGTAGGTACCATCCTTAACCTGATCACTTTTTGAAGTTATCAGATTTCCCATCAAACCCAGTTTTCTGCTTGCAGAGGAAAAACAGAGTGAATTAAGACTCAGGAGCCATGCTGCAGGGGCCTGATTTCCAGGTTCTCCATTATTCGCTGCATTTTTCCAGAGCAAATTACTTATCCTCCCCATGGCTTCCTTACTGAAGTTGCAAAATGTGGGTAAGAATGGCACCAAGCACATAGAGTTGTTATAAGGATTAAGTGAGTTAATTTATGTAAAGTGCTTAAAACAATAGGCAAATATAGTAGTCACTCAATAAATGTCAGTTATATTACTAATTATACTCAATATATTCTGCAGAATTATTTATTGAAATCCAGGATTATATACAGTAAGAAAACTATTACCTCCTCATGTAGTAGGTGTTTAATAAATTCTTGTGAAAGTATACTCACTGAAGCAGGGCCATTTCATAAAACACTCTAGCATCAATGTTGACAGGCACGGAAGGAAGACTGCATTTTTAACTTGAGTTCAAAGCCTCACAATGTACAATGGGTATTGCTAAGAGTCACTGTTGGCACAGATGCAGTTTCAGGACCAACTAGGAGGTCAGGAGAGCCACATCCACCTACCTCCAGCTAAGCATCAACTGTGCAGCAGGTGTTGCCACAGGTGAAAACAATGTATGAACAAAATAGACAAATCTCTGAGTCAGCCTTGCATAATTTGGGGCTTTTGAAAAGTAGTTCTCTCTGGGTTATGTCAAATTCGTAGATTCTCCTCGGGTCTATTACAAACTGTAGATTAAGGAGATTAAGACAAGGTGACACCTGAGGATTCCTGTGAGTACATTTTCTTCCTGGCCACATAGATCATCCAATCCATTTTCTCTGGGGAAATCAACTGTATGACCAGATTAACCAAGTGTGAAGCATGATTTACATGAGATGGTTATGGCCTCAGAAAGCAGCCAATATGCAGAAAGCCCAGGACAGGCATTGCCCCTGAGGAGTCAGCAAAGGCAATGGGACCAAAGGCTATGTTAAGGTAGACTTGAGCTCCACCAGTACAGTTTCACTCCTTAGGTAAAGCCAAAAAAAAAAAAAAAAAGTATGACTCAATAGGAATATGGATGTTTATCACATTATTTTTTCATACTCCCCTGAATAATTTAAATTTCTTCAGAACCAAAAAAAGGAGAAATAAAGAAAAGCAACCTTTTCCTTACTTAAATTCTCTCTCTTTTTCTGAGATGAAGTCTTGCTCAGTCACCCAGGCTGGAATGCAGCAGCACGATCTCGGCTCACCGCAACCTCCGTCTCCCAGATTCAAGTGATTCTCCTGCCTCAGCCTCCTGAGTAGGGGGGATTACAGGTGCGTGCCACCACGCCTGGCTAATGTTTGTATTTTTAGTAGACACAGGGTTTCACCATGTTGGCCAGGCTGGTCTCAAACTCCTGACCTCGTGATCTGCCTGCCTCGGCCTCCCAAAGTGCTGGGATTACAGGCGTGAGGCACCACGCCCGGCCTAAATTCTCTCTCTTAAAAAGCAAAAATAAAAAGCTAGTGACTCACTAGTGTGCCACCAAGACTACGTGCAACACTGGGCTGGCATGCCCACAGCAAAGGCTTGCACAAAGATGCAATAACTTTGAAATGTCCACAAAGTGATTCTTAACAGGATACACACATACACACACAATCCATGTCTCAGAAATGCCACACGTAAAGTAGTTCCACCGAAGTGCAGCACAACCATCCAACATAACACTCAGCAGACAGAATAATCAGGAGCCCAGGATTGCCTCTACCCCGCAACAGCTAGTTCACTGCTGCGTCAGAGAGCTTTTTAGTATTTAAAGACTGCTTACGGATGAAACGTGACACGTCGCACCCGACATTTCACTTTAAGGTGAAGAATGACTTTCTGAAAAGTGCTGAGCCGGGTGCTCTGAACAGAGACATCCTATTTCTCTCCAACAGGATGTTGCCATGGCGCAGAGTCAGGCAGAGCAGCAGCACGCAACATGCAAAACAGGAGTGGCCGGGCGTGGTGGCTCACGCCTGTAATCTCAGCACTTTGGGAGGCCGAGGCAGGCGGATGACCTGATGTCAGGAATTCAAGCCCAGACAGACCAATATGGAGAAACCCCGTCTCTACCAAAAACAGAAAATTAGCCAGGCGTGGTGGCACATGCCTATAATCTCAGCTACTGGGGAGGCTGAGGCAGGAGAATGGCTTGAACCTGGGAGGCGGGGGTTGCTGTGAGCCGAGATCATGCCATTGCACTCCAGCCTGGGCAACAACAGTGAAACTCCGTCAAAAAAAAAAAAAAAAAAAAAAAAAAGGCGGGGGTGCGGTGGCGGGGAGTTGGGGGGAAGCCACTCAGGGAAAAGGGGAAACAGATTCCTGATCCCAGGAGACTTCTGCTTTTCCCATCAGTTCTTTCTAGAAGTTGCTCCTAAATGTCTCCAGAAAACACTGTAAGGGCTTGACCTCTACAGCAGGGGGCAGCCTAGATAGTGGAATCAGATGGATGTGGGTTCACATCCTGGGTCTTCCACTCTCCAGCTGTGTCCTGCTGAGCAAATGATTATGAGCACCCCCAGCCTTGCCTTCCACATGTAGGAAGACCTACTTCCCAAGGGCGTGGTGACAGTTAATGAGTTGGATGCTGTTTACCTCCTGGCTTATAATAGGCATTCCATAGGGGCTGCCTTTTCCTTTCCAAGGGGAAAGAGATCACGAATAATGAAGCCAATCTTGCAAGACACTGAAAAGTAGCACCACAGATGAGCAAACAGGCAATTTATTATCCACCCCCTTTCTTCTCCAACTGTAGAAAGACTGCCTATCTTCAGATTAGGGTACAATAGTAAGTGCCAATTGGGGGCTTGTGTTGTACTGGGCCCCATGCTAGAGTCTTCACATATGTCACATCATTTACAATAATTATTACTAATTATTCTTTAATTTTATAGATCTGGAAATCAGTTAATTCAACTTTTTACTGCTACTAAATGAAAAATCTTGGACTTAAACCCATTTTATGTGACTCCAGAATCCACGTACCTAATCCCTGAGCATTTCTCAGCTTTGTTATTGTTAAATGTAAACAAGTAAGGAAATTCTAAAATCATTTTTTGGTGAAAACAGAATCAATAGGGCTATTCTAGTCAACATACTATTTTCCTTATGCAAATACCGAGCTTTGTTTCTAACTATTCAAGCTCTAAAACTAAGAGTCTGACATACAGAGTTGATCAGAATTTATCTTGGCCAAAGTGAATGCCTGGCAGTTAAGAGCTATAGTGTGACATTGAGCTGCACTTGCTACATGACTTAGGAAAATGCAGTCAATATTAGGTTGCAGAGCTTCCAACTGATCAAGCCAGAAAAAGATATTTACTTCACATCTGCTCATTTTCTTTGCCAAGAAGAAAAGCAATTATCTGCTCTAGTACAAAATACAACAGCTGCTTGGACACAACACACATAAGAAAAAATGATGATTTTAGTCAGAGACCGGAAATAAAAATGATAAACTCAGCAAACTGAATGAATAATAGAAATGGATTCTCAACCCGGTGAAGTTTCCATTATTTTCTGTTCTTTAGAAGACAATCATCAATTGAGAAGGCTCAAGCCAATTAATCGGCATGGATACCTGACACCGTTTCCCTCTCTCATGGGCTAAGAAAACAAATGCGCCCACAAGGCTCTTGTTACCTTTTCTTAAATGTGAACACTCTACAAAACTATAAAACTGGGTAAATAAAATTTTATATGAGACAGCCTCAACAAACAACACACTGAGCTTTCACAAATATGCAGGATTCAATTATGATAAAAATCTCAGAAATACCATTTTATCATTCTCAAAAATATAACAATATCAAATGCTTTGAATTTTCTCTTCTTCACACTTAAATCATATGTTCCATCAGGCCTCATGATCAGACTTTCCAACACAGGAATCTAATTCAGATGAGCATGCCACTGCCCTTCATCTGCAGGGGCCAAAGTTCCCTGACTTCACTCCCAAGTTCCTCCATGACAGGACTCCTGCCTACCCTTCCCAACCTCATCTCCCACTGCTCACGCCTGAGCTGCTCATAGTTGCACGTATTCATGTACACACACACACACACACACACACACACACACACACAGAGAGAGAGAGGCATTCTGCAGTTGCACACCTCCCTGTCTCTGCCCAAGCTAGGCTTTCTGCCTGGAGAGACTATCATTGTCTCATCTGTTAAGACTGAGCTTGAGCCAAACTTCCCAAGCTGGTTAAGGTCACCTCTCCTGTGAGCCCATAATTCTGTGTACATACTTCTAGCATTGTGCTTGTCATCCTCAGTGAAATGATCTTTTTATTTGTATGACTTCCCCGCCAAGATGTAAGCTAATCTGTGCTGGGCCAACCAGTCATTTTTTTGAAAATTTTGAATCAGGGCACAGTAATTCTAGTCTATCTCTTACAGAGAATTGAACAGAGAGGCTGTATGAAACTGGCACTGAGGCGGTCCTTCACTCATCACATTTTAAAAAGTCCATCTTTTTTTTTTTTTTTCTGAGATGGAGTCTCGCTCTGTTGCCCAGGCTGGAGTACAGTGGCACACTCTCAGCTTACTGCAACATTCGCCTCTCAGGTTCAAGAGATTCTCACGCCTCAGCCTCCCCGATCAGCTGGGGTTACAGGCACGTGCCACCACGCCCAGCTAACTTTTGTATTCTTAGTAGAGACAGGGTTTCACCATGTTGGCCAGGCTGGTCTCGAACTCTTGACCTCGTGATCCGCCCACCTCAGCCTCCCAAAGTGCTGGGATTACAGGCGTGAGCCACCGCGTCCAGCCCCCATATTTCTTTTGCTATTGATTTTAAAGTGATGAGGTCTCACAGTGTGGCCCAGGCTGAAGTGCAGTGGTGTCATCACAGCTTACTCTAACCAGGAATTCCTGGGCCCAAGTGATCCTCCTGCCCCAGCCTCCTAAGTGGCTTAAACCACAGGTGTGTGCCAGTAGCTCATTTTTAAAAACTTTTTGAGGAGATGGGGTCTGTGATGGTTAATACTGAGTGTCAACTTGATTGGACTGAAAGATACAAAGTATTAACCCTGGGTGTGTCTGTGTGGGTAGGGGAAAGGCAGATCCACCCTTAATCTGTGGGCACAATCTAATCAGTTTCCAGTGAATATAAAGCAGGCAGAAAACATGAAAAGAGAGACAAGCCTAGCCTCTCAGCCTATATATCTTTCTCCCATGCTGGATGCTTCCTGCCCTCAAACACCAGACTCCAAGCTCTTCAGTTTGGGTACTCAGACTGGCTCTCCTTGCTCCTCAGCTTGCAGACAGCCTATTGTGGGACTTTGTGACCATGCAAGTTAATACTTAATAAGCTCCCCTTTATATATATATATATGTATAATATATATACCTCCTATTAGTTCTGTCCCTCTAAGAGAACCCTGACTAATACAGGGTCTCCCTATGTTGCTAGGCCTTGAGCTCCGAGGATCAAGTGATCTTACCTCGGCCTTCCATGGTGCTAGGATTATATACATGAGCCACTAGACCTGGCCCAAGTCAGTCTTTACAAAGAAGGAAAACAATATTAATTTTTAAAAAAGCAATAGAGATACTATGAAACCCCAGAGGGGCACAAATGTAAATGTTTTGACCTTGCCAGTTCCTGTGTCCAGAAACCATGTTTAATACATGTCCTCAAGTATTGTTAGATTCTAGTGTATTTTTCTAACAAATACTGCAAATTGTTTAAACAAACTTTTTAAAGTTTTGCTCTCGCAAGCAAATGATCCCTAAGACATTTGTATATACAGTTAAGTTTTTAATAAATGTTTATTAAATATATCACAGAACCACCTTTTAAAAATCAATTTGCCAATGCACAACATTACTACATTGTGATTATTGAAGACAAAATACATATAACGCAAAACTTAATCTTTTTAAAATACTGACATTTTCCATTATTGCATTTGAGCTAAGTTCCAAATGCCAAAATTAACAATGGAAAAGGAAAAGAGAAAATGACAATGAACACTGGCAAAATTTCCTCCAAAGCCTGTGTAGTCACAGGAGTCTCTCATTATGGTATCTCATTTTAGGGTCAACCTCTAACTCTCACACAATTTCTAACTACACAGGCCAATGGTATGGTCATTTAAAAAGAAGAGGAAAACTGGCCGTACAGTTCTTAAGAGTTTGAAGATAATAGACTTTCCAGAGAGTATCAAATGTCATGAGGCCAACCAGCTTGCCTCCCTTGTGTCACTTCATGGATAAGAAAAACCAAGATCTAGGGAGCTAAAGTAATTGGCCCAAGGGACATCACAAATCAGAATCCAAGTAGAACTCACTAGCCAGGCTTCTTGCACTACCCTGTGCTATCTCTCATTTCTTTGTCTCTAGCACAACCTGAGAAATAGCTGTTCTCTAAAAAAGAAAACACACACACACCAAAACTAATCAGTGACTCTCCATTGTTCAGGTTTTTCAAAAACAGCAATGAGGGACAATGAAAAGGGTTTTAATGCTCAAGACATTCTGTTCTCTTAGTCATCAATCATGATCACGTCTACATTTCCTGCTTAGAAATGTCTGGAGATTGGCACCCAATTTCGACTTATCTGAATGGTTTACCTTTATAATCTTGGGAGTTACAAAGAAGAGAGAAACAAATTATATTGGGGATAAATGCACAACCTCTCCCTGACTCTGCATGACAGGCCAAACTGAAGTTTTATAATGAAAGAGATCACTTTTAAAATCAAGGCTTTTTTTCATCATAATTGCAGTGTGAATCATCATTCCTTTCACAAAGTCACACTCCTTTCACGGTCACAAAGAAAAATTACTTAAGGAAGCCAAATGAAAACTATGAAAAAAAAATCTCTGATAAAGACTTAACTCTCAGGAACCAGAAGCTCTACCACTCAAACACTGAAATATATTGGTTTCTGATTAGCTACCTAGAGCACATCTAGCTCTTAACAAAAGACACAAACATTATTCTTTCCTTCCATCCAACTCTGGCTGGCTATTTAGGTTTGATTGCATGATTTATTTTTCCAAATTATTTATATATTAATTGTCTTCAGCTCTTAAGAATCTACACTTTTATTTTAAATACTTTACCAATACTTATATAGGTTAAATGATTAAGGGCAAATCTTTAATGACAGGTCGCTCATGAAGACTGTAGCTTAGGGTGACTTCAAAATCAATAAGCACTTCCAAGCTTATATATAAAGTTATAAAGATCATGGTTTGAATAATATAAATAGTATCAAAAATTCATAAATGTACAAAATGAAACACATCCTCCCATACGACTATAAGGTCATCTATCTAAAAGCTAGTAAATTAAGTCTTTATTATTTGCTTTTCAACCTAATGATTTGTTTATTAAAGATTAAAGTGATGATAGTCATTCGAAATACATCAAAAAATTTTAATTTAAAAAAGGTCAGATGTTAGTCTCAGAAACTAAGAATAACTCTAAATGTGCCTTTTGAGACATAACAAGGATGGCATTCATCAGTTAAGAATTAAGTGTTATCATAAGGATTCTATTATCCTCTTAAACTTTGATGGACTGGCCATCATTGTCACATGAATGTTTTTCTCTTATAATCTATTTCCCTCTAAAATAGTGTAAGCTCATAAAATGAGGTAGAGTAACCAAATACCATAAAGTCAAACAAAGACTATACAACTTTCCTTCATTAACACAGCAAAGAAAGGGTGAATGGTGTAAAAAGAAAAGCTTTCTAAACAGTAATTCTTCCACATTGGCTTTCTCATAAAATAAACATGGGAGAGGGGAGTTAAACCTTGCACTATCATTTGTGAAAACCCCCACAATTAAGAGCTATCATAAGCTGTTTCATGTACTACCTACCTCATTTGTTTTTCACAATAATCTCATGGGATAGGTATTAGTATCACTACTGCCATGGTACACACAAGGAAACTGAGACACAGAGCATGTAAGAAATCTGTGAAAGATCATATTCCTGGTAAGCAGTGGGGGCAGAATTGGAACCCAGATACTCTGGTAGGAGTCCATGTTCTTTACTGGTAATGTACACTGCCAACCTCATAGGTTTTGTAAGAATTAAAATTGTAAGCCATCTGTAAAATTTGAGGCATGGTTCCTGGCCATTGGGAAGTGCTACAGTGGTACTCATAATGTTGATCGTGATGAAAATCACAATCATCATGCTTGCTTCTGAATTTTAAGAGAATTTTCAAATTATTTCCACTTCTAAAATTCTGGTGTTCTTCTGATGGATAAAATGTCCTTCCAAACCTCTTCAATTTTTTTAAAAAATATTTCATTTAAGCATGTATATCTTTAAGGTTCTGTCATATTAAGTCTACAATACATAGTACCAGATCAAAACCAGGCAATTTTCCAAGCAGCAACCTGGAAAGCCCACCAAATTATCTGAAACCACAATGATCTACTACCTGGCATAGAATAATGTTCTCACGAAAAAATTATTTACATATCATCTGAGTGTTTACAATGTTAAGATGAACTGATACAGCTTTTATTACAATCACTCCACAACCTGTCAATAGGTTACATTAAAAAAGAGAAAGAGAAAAAAATTAAACTGGTTGATAGTAGCATTAACTAAAAGGACAAAGATATCCGCAGCTAACTCCCTGTAGCACCGTAAGAGCACTGGCTGTGTTCTGCAAAAGAAAAGAGCTGTTTGGTGGCCTTGAAGTCTGCTGCCAATCTCTTACTCACACAGGCCAGAGGTTGAGTATTCCATACGGTGTCTGCTGAGCTGACAGAAAGCCATGAGACCCGAGATCCTCTTTCAACAGACTATTGTGACAGTGATGGAACTCCAAGCCAAACCAGAAATGCCTATGTTCTCTTTCAACATATGTCCCTGTGCATCCAGTTGGAAGGCAGATGCCTAAGCTTGATTACTCTACACTGAGAAAGGAAGGAACTTATCATCCACTGATTGAAATTCACAGGGGATCAAATATTGCCAAGAACCGATACCCAATCAAGATGAAGCAGAATGAACCAGGGACTGTCAGCAGTTAGAAACTATCAACTGCTACCCATAAATTAAAAGGAATTTTTGTCTCCTTAGCATGTTATTTATTTAGAAGAAGCTTTTAGTGCTAACTTCTGAATGAAGCCAACAAGCGCTTTATTGAAATGATCTACTTTAGTGCTGAGCTCAGTTCAGGAACCCATGTGGAGTTCCAGTAAGCTTTCAGATGAATTTATAAAGGTAGTTCCTGCTTTACCACATACTTTGGGTCTGGTTAAGAAGGGATAAGATCCCTCTCAATTAATGGCTAAGAAATAGTAATAGAAAAAACAAAAATGTCTCTTCAAATTATCTAGCCACCAAAGAAAACACTTTTCTGGCAAGTTCTATACTTAAGAAAAGCTACTTTAATGAGACCTAGGAAACCAGCTTGAGTAAATAACCCACCGAAGAACATTAAAGGCACAGTAATGACACTATTCCAATAAACACAGTTCATAATTAAGAAGCCTTTTAACACTAACTGACACAGTTTATTTTTGAAAACAAGTTTTGTACTTAACTTTTCTTTTTTCTTTTCAGAGGCAGGGTCCTGCTCTGTCATCCAGGTTGGAGTGCAGTGGCATGATCATGGCTCACTACAACCACAAACTCTTTTGCTTAAGTGATCCTCCCACCTCAGCCTCCCAAAGCGAGCCTCCCAAAGTGAGCCTCCCAAAGAGTTACAGGTGTGAGCCACAGTGCCCAACTTTAAATTTTTATTTTTTAAAAGTACATTTCCCATCATTTCTGTCACACCTACAGCAAAATAACACCATTCATTTACCCTTCTCAATAAACTATTTCCTTCTCTACAGGAGGTCATTTGCCTGCAGTAATCAACCACCTCCTTTCTGCAGTGCCTTAACATTCACTCAGTGTGCCAGTAGTCGCAGAACACCAAAGGACACAGGGTCTTAGCAAAAACTATGGTCAATTCACTACATTAAAAATAAACTGAGCCAGGAGCAGTGACTCACGACTGTAATCCCAGCACTTTGGGAAGCCAAGGTGGGCAGATCACCTGAGGTCAAGAGTTCAAGACCAACCTGGTCAACATGGTGAAAGCCTGTCTCTACTAAAAATACAAAAATTAGCTGGGCGTGTTCCAGATTATTAACAGCCTCATACCATCTTTGAGAGAAACCTAGTGACCTAGTGATATGAGATTTGCAGGTGACAGAACAAATCTGTGTTGAAAGCCTGTATTATTGATGAATAATAACTGGGGCAGCACACCTGTAATCCCAACTACTTGGGAGGCTGAGGCAGGAGAATAGCTTGAACCCGGGAGGCAGAGGTTGCAGTGAGTTGAGATAATGTCACTGTACTCCAGCCTAGGCAACAGAGTGAGACTCCATAAGAAAAAAAAAAGAAAGAAAGAAACTGAAGAAGGGAAAAAACTCAGGGATGCATATGGACAAAAATTAGGAAGGATATAATTTGGGTATTATGTCTGAATGATAGGACTCTGAGTATAAACAGTTATAAAGTTGTTTAACAATACATAACTTTAATTATACTGGTTAGTTTGGTCAGTGTCATTATATAGTTCAGCCTAAAAGTTATTGCTTTCTTGAGTCTGCCACCATCGTGCTCCTACCTCCTGAAAATAACTCACAGTGATCTGAATACAGTCACCTAAAAACTACATCTGAAGACTTAACTATGCATGCCATTGAAGAGAGAATTCCATAGTGAAATGTGGACCAGCTTATTTATACACAATGCAAGGGAAGCAAGGAAAAAGCTATTAGCAGAAATTAAAAATTTGCAACAACCCTTTACAGTAAGATCTTGGTTCCTATCTGCTTCCACGAGGTGGTTTGTGTTTTTAACATGCATCACTGAGGTTTATATTTTAAGAGACTTTAAAATGAGGGATGTGGGATTTATTAAATAAATACAAACCTACAGACTTCACTTTTAACTGTTACATGTATTTTCTGTGTGGGCCCATTAGTTAACTCTACACCTCTTATTCAGTCATTTCATTTTGATTCGGCTGCTGCTGAATGAAACTGAAAATGACTCATCTGAGATCAATCAATGAATATGATGTATAAAGGGGAGAAAGAGAACCCAGTTTTTATTCATCAATAATACAGTCTTTCAACACAGATTTGTTCTGTCACCTGCAAATCTCATATCACTAGCTCACTAAGTTTCTCTCGAAGATGGTATGAGACTGTTAATAATCTGGAACACGTTTTCCCTACTCATAGAATCATATGTGTGACATAAAAGTTCAAAAGCTTACCTCAGGAATTTAATTTGCACAGCATTTCTTACTTTGGGGAAAAAGTGTGATACAAGGTCTACAGCAATAAAACATAAAAATTACACTTAAAAGATCAGTTACCCATTTTATCATTGAAGGTCAAAATATTTATATGTCTCCCTATGTCCCTTGAATTTAATTACTTTATAATTCACTTTAGTGCCAGATTGTTCTCTAGTCTTAAACTTGTTTTGTTTTTTTATTTGTACACCTATGTGCAAGGTATTTACAGGAAAAAACTTTTAAGAGCCACTGAAATGAAAATCTAACCATTATCTTGCCCATAAAAATAGAAAAGGAGTTCATTTTATGTAGAAATATCATGATCATTATCCCATAAAGTTTCATAAGGATAGGGCTTTGTTTATTTCACTGACATATTTCCAGAACCAAAAATAGTGCCTGACACATAGTAGGTGCTCAGTAAACAGTATTGAATGAATGAATGATCCATAACATACCCTAAAGGGTAGCAGAGGAAAGAGGAAATGTCCAAGAATTTATTGAGCCAAGAACTGTCTTCAGTGCCTATTGTGGTCATTGTCATTTAAATATGAAACCAATCAAGTATATATGAAGAATGACTATACATATATAGGTGTGTATATACTTGATATATATGGAATGAAGGTAAGATTTCATTTAGAATTCACTGGGCTTTCTAATATGAAAGGGAAAGTGTTTCCATGTGTGCACAAATGTGATGTATTTAAGATGTTGGGGGGTGTTTACACACAAAACATTTCTCATTTCCCATGGAATAATTCAGTAAAAGAAGCATCAACTAAAATATAATCTGATTCTAGAGTAGGTACTCTCAACTCTAGGCTTTTCATTATACTTTCTACCCATAAGTCAATCAGTAAGTCACATAAAAATAGGCAAACTAAATTAATGACCTGCAGTAGGATTTTTTCCTGGGCTTAGATTTTTCCCTGTATTAGATAACTTCCGAAAACAATATTTTGCCTGATAACATTTAGCCCAATTCTTGTCAACCTCACACCAATGCATTCAATACAACTATGTACTAATAGTTTTGAAGTTGAACAACAACAAAAATCCACACAAACTCATTCCTTGCCTGTATATTGCAGGTTCAGCATTTTCATAATGCATTCTGGTGCTCAGAAACCCATATGGGGAAAACAATATCCAGAATACTAAACTAATAATAATGACGCTGCTGGCTTCCATGTGCTGAGTGGCCATGGTATGCCACGCACCAACTACATGCTTATACATGTACAAATGCTTTTAGTCCTGATAACCAGCATTTCTCCCTTTGAGAGATGAGAAAACTGAGGCTCATAGAGATTAAATAACTTGTCCAGGATCAAGTAAGTGATAGAGCCATGATTTAAACGCTCTGTCTGCAGAGTCAGAGATGTTAAGAACTATGATAACGTTGCCTCTTCCAACTTTTATTTGCTTTACCTGATCACCTTCTGACAAAAGTATAAGCACAGTTTTCAAAAGTAATTATAACAGTAATCAAATTTATACTCAAATGTATGACACCGTTTTTTTTTTTTTTCTTCCAAAGAGAAAAGATATATGACAACTTTCCATGGGGGGAAGATGGTCCGGGCCCACAAACACATTAACTTAGTGAGAATCCAGCCCAATTCCAGCTGTGCTGTCTGCTGCTCTCCGATCATTACTCCTTCTAAAATAGCTGGCTACTTGAGGTTAAAAAAAAGAAAAAGTCATCTACAAAGCATGTCACCTAGTTCAATGTATTAGCACCAATACCCTATACTGAAGCAAGTCAAGAGGTGTCTCATTTGTGGAACCAGAGATGACTGCAAGAATCTTTGTACCTGCTGAGAGTTCAATGGAGAGGCCAGCTCCTCATAGAAATGATACAAGCACCCTGCCTCTTCCCCAAGGCTTAGCCCTCACCCTGGACTCTGGGCTTTAGAGTATAGTAAATGGTCAAAGCACAAGTTCAGGAATCAAACAGTCTGGGTTCCAATCCTGACCCTACCACTTACTATGTGAACTTGGACAAGAATTTTTAACCTCTAAGCCTCAGTTTCTTCATAGCAATGGGAGTTACAATATCTACCCTAAAAGAGATACCACAGTGGTTAGATAGAATAACATATGGGACATGCTAGCCCCCTTTCTGGTACATACTAGTTGGATAATAGAAAGTTTTCTTCCCCCTCCTGAGGGAACTTCTCACCGGTGCTCTGGAACTGGCTGACACTGGTTTGGAAGAGCTCACTATTAAATTTTTAGGAATTTTACAAGTCACTTACTTAAAAAACAGCCATTATTAAAAATTAAAGTAAATAAACTTAAAATTAAATATGTCATATTTTAAACAAGGTACTGAATATTCAAAGCTCATTACTCTTGAGTTGGCTTTTGCTTCACTTTGCTATTATCTATGCTTTTGAGGTTATTTATGTCTATTGCATCTGTCTGGTAGAGACATGGCATCATGGCGGACTATGACACAGCTCTCACAACTCTGTGGTCAGTGAAGTCACACTCGTAGCTTGAAATCAGCCACAGTAGGAGTATTTACATTAGCAAACACTACAAATCAGGAGTCCCTTTCTTTAGAGAGCCAGTTATTAAACAATCTAGCAGCACACCACAGGAATTCATATTTCATCTTACCCTTTCTGCTCCATCATGATTCATCTCTCCTCTCTACAGGTTATCTAAGAATACACAGACACACACACACACACGCACACACACACACATCTGAAAAGAAAAACAAACCCCTCTCCCACTAACAACTTTTTCTCCATTTCTTCATTGGCAAATTTATTGAAAATGTTCCATCTATGTCAATTTCCAACATTTCTTTATCATCCACTCATCAACTGATCCATGTCACAAACATTTGAGCAGCTGCTATTGGCCAGACACTGTGACAGGAGCTGGCAACACATCTGTGAGACACCCTGGCATGAACCTGCCCTAACCGAGTTCATAGTCACATGGCAGCCTAGCTTCTGTCCCACCTTGAACATCTCCAGTGATCTCTGTACTCATTTTCCTCCACTCTTTAGCCTCCATTTAAAAAATTCACAATTTCCCCAATTGTTTCACCTTCTTTTCCTCCATGGCCCTCAATAAAAATGTGAAGATTTTCTCGATGTTTTAACCCTTTATTTCTCTTCCCTTTTCCTCAGGAATTTCATGCATTACTGTGATTTTATTCTCTCCCCAACCCCCAGAAAACCTATTACTCCCCTAATTTTTCCACTTAGTAACTAATGCCACCATCTACCCACCTGGTTAAGCCAGAAACTTGGAAATCCTTGTTTCCTTCCTTTCCCTCTGCCCGTAATCACAAACATTAGTGAGTCCTGTTGGGTCTGTATCAGAAATGTATCTCAAATCCACCTCATCTCTTCATTGCAGTTTCCATGACTCTCAGCTAAGACCCCTTTTCCCTCACTCAGCTGTGTGAAAGCCTCCTAACCCTTTTCCCTCCTTCATGATTGCCCCCAACAGCCTGCACCACAAAGAGACAAGAGGGAATGTTTTTAAAAGAAATGTAATCATGTCTGTCTATACTTAAAAAATAAAATAAAATAAAATAAAAAAACTCCAGCATCTTCCCATTCCCCTAGAATAAAATCCAAACCTGCTTCCACAGCCAGCACATCCCTTCACCTGTGCCCTGCCCCCTCCCTGCCCTCACCCCTTTTCCTCCCAATTTGCTCATGACCATCAAGCCTGGAACCCTCTCCCAGATCCTTGCACATATTCACTGGCTCCTCTCCTCATTCAGGAGGATTCAGAAGCCTTCCCTGGCCAACCAACCCAAATGCCCCCAGGCTAAGGCATCGCTCCCATCACATCCTGCCTTACTCTCTTCTTAGCACTCCCATTGTTCATTCAGTGTTGATTATTTTTGTCTACCTTCCTCTACTAGAAGGAAAGCTACACAAGAGCAAGGACCTTGTCTTTCTTATTTACCAGGACACTCCTGGTGCCTGGAACATGCACTTGTCAGCCACTCAACAGATATTTATTGATGAATGAACAAAAGAATGAATGAATGGGGCAAGATAAAAAAACAAACACAGGCAAAGGCAAGAATAATTGGAAACAAAGACTGCAGAAAGAGGGAGTTTTAAGGGACTACACAGAAGAGTAACAACAGCAATCTGAAGTGGTAAAGTGCTAATCCTATGAATGGAATTTCCATATGTTAAAATAATTTGAGGTCATTAGGCTAAGGTGACTTCGGCACCCTTCATCCCTACATCAGCAGAGAAACCCAACTAGCGTAAATGGTAAAATGAAACCAAGCTTAACCACCAACTAACCTCTAACTAGGGACTTCCCACTGGAATGATCCACATAGGGCTATTACTCCCCTTTAACCAATCAAATATTTCCTTTGCTCTGTTTCTGCATTTGCCCTATAAAAGCTTCCCCATACCCTGCCCCAGCAGGGGAGCCCCAAACCACTGACAGTCTGGAGCTGCCCAATTCATTCATCACTTTCTGCTCAAATAAACTCTGTAGCTTTTGAATGTGCCTAAGTTTATCTTTTAACATGTATCTGTTATATTCTGACTTGCCCGTGGCCTGAGATATTTTAGAAACAACCTAATTTAGTGAGCAACACCTGTGCTGATAAATCCATGCTAATTTTCAAGGCTAGGTCAAAATATTACAAAATATTAAAAAAAAAAAAAAAAAAGAAAAAAAAAAAAAAAAAAAAAAGACAGTCAAATGCTGTAAAGATTTTCATACATCTTCAAAAACATTTCAGAAAGGAAGAGTCCTCTGGGTTTCCTCTCATATTTGGACTGCAATAAATTCAGATCAAACACAAAGAGCAGACAGAGGCAGGAGAAGGGGAGGGAGAACGTTCTCCTCCCCCAGGAAACGGAGGGCGCCCATCTTCTGAAGTCTGAGGCTGCACAGACCCACACCTCATCACAGGCAGGCAGCAGGGCTTCCACTTGCTTCCTCTAACTCCTCCTTTCTTATCCATTGTAATACAGGGGAGGAAGGGAGAGAAATGGGGACAGAAAGAAGGGGGTAAGGAGGGAAGCATGAAGAGAGGGAGGTCACAGTGTGCTGACTCAGTGCTTCACTTCCCTAGGTAGGCATCCCAGGCTGCACTAGGTGATGCTGGACATTGAAAACATGCAGGGACCAAGAAACCCAGCCCAGTACCTCATCATGGACCACACAGCTTGTGGGGACACTGGGAATCCACTGCTCTTGGGTTCTGGTGGCAGTGGAGAGTGGCAGCCACCCCAAGCTCCTTTGTGAGGGAACCGCTGCTGCTTCCCATTCTCCCGGTGAGGATGGCCTGGCAGTGAGGAGGGCTGGGGGCTCCCGGGCTGCTGTGGGCTGCATGGACAGAGGGCCCCATTGCTCCTGTTGTGCATGGAATTGAGGGAAAACAAAGTCAACCAGAATGACAAGGCTTGCAACAACCAATAGCAGTACCTTGCCCCACCCACAAGTCTTCCTTCCTGGAAACCACCATTCTCAAGTCTTTAGCTCTTGTGTTTCTGATATTTACTGCCATATTATTAAAACAACATAATTACAGTTTTAGAACTTATCGTATTGACTTACTATAGAACACTGTAACTCAGACTTTGTTAGATGGCCACCAACACACACACACACACACACACACACACACACTCACACACACACTTCTTCACCCCGCACCCTCCAAACAGGTTTCTCTCAGAATATTTGGTTGAATTGGTATTAAGGATTTACATTATTATATTCTTGTAAGATATTGCTCATAGCTGAACCATCCAATTTTTAATTACATTTTTTCTATTATGAATTCTCTGAGATATAATTCATAACCACTAGATGGGCAAAAATTTAAACATCTGATATTACCAAGGGATGGTCAGAAAGTGAAACAAAGAGGATTCTCATTCCTGCTAGAACCATTTCAGGAGCAATGTCTCAGGATGTAATGCAGTCAACGTGCATCTATCCTTTGCCCAGCAACTACACTTCCATGGCTATGCCTGAAAGAAAGCTTCATGTATTTGCACAAGAATATATGCACAGAGATTTCATTGCAGCATAGTTTAGAACAGCAAAAATGTGGAAATAACCTAAATTCCAAATCCAGAAAAATGGATAATGATAATTAAATACTATACAGCAGTTAAGATAAATGAAATATAGCTATATATATCAACATTGATATATCTCAAAAGCCCAATGGTAAATGAAAAAAAAAGCAAGTGATAGCATTTATGCAAAGTTTGAAAATATGTAAAACAATACTTTTCTATTCACTGGTATGTGTGCATATGAAGTAAAGTCCTAGAAACAATCATGGAAATGAAAAATGTCAAATTCGGGATTGTGATTCCCTCTGGAGAGAGGGGATAAGGACTGTGGACAGGGAATGTTATTTTGTACATGTTGGGAATTATATCCTGAATTTTTACAAAAGAAAGATAACTTCCAGGAGCTGATCTTTCACTGAAAATCTTTCCTCCTAAAGATGATGTCAAATAGGAGAAATCTCATTCCATCCATGTGTGCCAATCTTAAAATTTAGGAATAAATTGCACTTGTAGGAAAGTACTTGCAACATTTTGTTTCTGTTACTGTTTCTTTCCTGCTTCCTGAATCATACAGTGAAAGATCTCAAGAACCACCTAGTGCTAAATTGTTTATTCCAAATCAGCAGATAAAGTAGGGACTGGGGAGTAGACCTCTAGGTGCTTGTGTAAAACTTTGTGTATATGTGCATTCCTCTGGGGACACAACTTTGTGAAATTCTCAAGAGTCCACGACTCCCCAGATATTCAGAACCTCTGAGTTGGGTAACTCTTATAATGCCTGAGCAGCAGATGTCCTGCAAGGTCTCCTGAGTCCCTGTCATATGTTCCTCCCTGGAGACAATGGTGCTCCCGGCTAACCCTGTGAATCTGGAGCCACATGGACATGGGTCCAAATCTTGGCTCCACTTGGGCTGGCTGACTGTGAGGAGGATCCTTTCTGTGCCCCTGTTTTCTCCTTTGTAAAATGAGGATAAAGACTGTTGCAAGCAAGTGACATGGCACAGTGCCAGCACAGGACCAACCCTTAGGTGATATTAACTTTTTTGGCCAGGTCTCCATGTTACAGCCTTTGGTTCCTTCCTACCACTTTTTACAACTGTAATCAATCACTCATCGAATTATTTACATAATGTCTCCACCAACATCTTATATGCTCTTTGCAGGAAGGAACCGTATTTGTCTTGCTCTTGGTTAGGCAGAATGAGTACGTGTTGAATGGGTGCATAAAAGCATGAAGAAAAGAATGAATGCCTCCACTTAGGCTGCACTGCTGGATGTGAAAGCTAATTTTTTTTTTTTTTTTTTTGAGACGGAGTCTCACTCTGTCACCAGGCTGGAGTGCAGTGGTGCAAACTCAGCTCACTGCAATGTCCAACTCCCTGGTTCAAGCGATTCTCCTGCCTCAACCTCCTGAGTAGCTGGGGTTACAGGCACGTGCCACCATGCCCAGCTAATTTATGTATTTTTAGTGGAGACAGGGTTTTACCATGTTGACCAGGATAGTCTCGATCTTCTGTCCTTGTGATCTGCCCGCCTTGGCCTTCTAAAGTGCTGGGATTACAGGCGTGAGCCACCGTGCCCAGCCTAAAAGTTTCTTAAAACAAAACAAAACAAAAAAGACCCAGACGGAGCTGTGGGATTTATATCAGCAGTATTATTTCTCCCAAAGAATTTCTAGCCGTTTAGTATGATGAAGGTAAAGAAAGAAAAGAGACAATTATCCCTTTTGAAAAAGGCCTGGCTCAACAGTTACTACATGAAGAAGAAAGAAAGAGGTGTAGGCACCAGTGGCCTGGAGAGTCCCAAGATCAGAGAAGACATGACTTTCATGACAACAGTAAAATAGCTCTGGACTGGACCACGTGAGACAGTGCATCTTCAGTCAGCTGTCTTATCTTTTTGCTGTCAGTGAGGCATAGCAGAAAGAAGTTAGGAGGTTGAGACAAGGTAGATGCAAGAAGAAAGTGGAAAAAGAGTTTACAGGTTGTTCCCTAAAAAGTAAGTTGGGCAATGCAATTACTCCCACCGGTCAGAGGATATGGAGGAAAGGCATCCTCATATAGACCAAAGGGAAGGCCTCTGGCTCACGGTTTTCTTGGCATGAGTTTGGGTGAAAGTAATTATTTGGCTCCATGTTTTTATAAGTCTCTGAGATTTACTGAGAGCCAACAGAGCACTACACTCTTTTTAAATTATCCCCAACTATCACACTTCCAGGCAGGAAGGTGATCGGAATTTCCTGACTCATCTCAGTTTGTTGCCACTCAATATCACTGCTCTTATCTTTATGTCAAGAAGTATAAAGAGGTAGGAAATGAGATTTAAAAAGCAGGATTTCTTTCAGATAAAATTCTTCATTTGATAAGGCAGGGGAATAAATTAGCCACATCTTTTAAAAGTTTAAAAGTAAGGACCTTATAATTACTGAAAAATGGGGTCTGCTTGTAAAATTACTGGTAATTACGGATTTGATGGGGAAGAAAATTACAGTATGTGCTTGAACTTTTAATATGCCTTAGTGATTCTTAGCATCTATAAGCCATAACATAAAATGAGTGTGCCTTAAATTTTTTAAATAAATTAAGCTACTAAATAAGGTTGTTCATTAATTTGAATATGACGTGTATATACTCCTGTATGGTGTAGACTGGCTCTTTGTGGAATTCCAATGGGTGCCTCCTAAAACTCTTAGGTAATAGCATTGTTAGAAGAGCAGGACAAGGGGCTCTTTGATAGATAACCCTCATGCAAATGCAGGGATTCAAAGCAAGCTGTGAAAAACTGTTACCATTTGCAATCACTATTTTTATGAATCAAGATTTTCTCAGCAGCGTGCAACCAAAACAAAACAGCAATATAAACTTCCAATTAACATAGATACTTTCCAATTCCAAATTTGGGGCTTACAAAAACTTCATAGTCCTCAATGATTTATATAAAAGTGTGAAGCATTTTAACACATATAATGCACTTATCTTAATGAAATAAGCCTTGTTGACTATGTGACAGTCTAAGGTGAGATGACATTTAATAAAGTGTTCTACTTGTATTTTTTAAATGGAAGATTGGAAACTATTGTTTTAAGTAATTCTTCTCTGCCCATGACACGCCATTTGATATCAAAACTTTAAAATGACTTACGACTTGTCTTCCTTGTTAGAAAGAGAAAAGAGGTCATAAACCAAGCACACTCCAAACACCGTGATGCCTGTCTCTTTCACCAGCATCGCACAGGTCCCCAGAAACAAACTGAACAGCAAGAAGAAGGGAGACACCGTGGAAGGGAAGCTTTCCCCAACACAGCCCTGATCCAGACTCCTGAAAAAGAAGTTGGAGATTCTTTTAATCTAAGCAAGAATGTGGTCTGCTAAGAAATACCACCTCTTAAAGATAAGAGCTAATGTCAATTTCATTGTATTCTAAGAAATTAAGCAGGTGAGTAGAGATTTCTTAAAGAGCCTTCATCCTCACAATACTGAATTTGGTACTTAAATTGCAGTATACACAGACTATGATATGTAACAAATGAACACCAAAAAGCCATTTAAAATTCTACCAGAGAAACATACTTAGTCACATGAAAAGAGGTTTAAGTGAATACATTCTAAGTGAATAATCGAGTTACTAAACTATATGCATAAGCTCAGGAGCCAGGTTCCCTGGGTCCCCTGCTAACCACAGCAGTTAATTAATAGGGTAATATGGGGCAAGTTACTTTACTTCTTGGTGCTTCAGTTCCCTTATGTGTGAAAAGGGATTACAGCGTTGTAGGGGGGATTAAACGAATGACTTGTCACACATCAAGTGTATATCACCATTACCATTATGGTAGTGAAGTATTTTATGTGCTTCCACACATAAAACAAAGTTACCAGTGGATATACATGCCAAAATATAATAAGCATTTCTCTCTGGGATGAAAATACAATGATTTTAACCTTTTTTTTCTTTTGGCTAAATTCATTCAGCCAAAATTTTTAAATTCATTTTCTATGAGCATACCTTAGGTAAAGTTTATTTTTTTCTCAGTTTAATTTCCAATAAGGATTTTCAAAATCTCTCTGGTGTTGTTAAGCCTTTGTTTCACCTTGTAAAACAGAGCTGGCCCCCTACCAAGAAACATCACTGTTCCCTTCAACAGGTACCACATCTATTGGCTCCTATTCCATGGAAGTAAGGGCCAATATTTCTGTAGTTGAGACACCTTCTCCTTAGTGTTATGTCTTAGAACAATTGTATAAAATTATACACAGGATTTGTAGTGAATAGGCATTTATTTCTATTGAGTTAGTCTATAGCTCAAATTTCTGAAAGTGAGAATGGCATGCAAAACCAATCTGTAATAACATGGCTCATTATCATACAGATATGGATACACTGCAGGCCTAATCACGCCCCCAAACATATTAACCATATAGAACAGGCCTAGAGAACAAGTTTAAACTCCAAAGCAATTATTACTTATATTCTAATGCCAGAGTAAACAAGAAACAATTAATTGTTAAATTTTGGCTTATATTTTCAGGTTTAATGACACCACATCATACAATCAAGAATGTAGTAGAAAGTTACAAAGCCAGGATCAGAAGAAGACTTACACTATGCTAAGAAAATGTTCTACCTTTTAAACAAAACAAAACTTCCTAAGACTTAATTCATTTCATCATTGACCCAAGGTCTAAATTGGTTTGTAACAGGTTTCTCAATCTTAGCCCCACTGGCATTTTCTGCCAGATAATTCTTTGTTGTAGGGACTGTCCTGTGCATTGCAGAATGTCTGTTCAGCAACATCTTTGGCTTCTATGCTGTAAATGCCATGAGCACCTCTTCAGTTGTGACAACCAAAAACATCTGCAGATATTGCCAAATGTCTCCTGCAGGTAGAAGAGGTAATGGCTAGGAGGAGGAGGGAAATCACCCCTAATTAAGAGCCACTGGTTTAGAACAGTGTTCCTCAGTCATTGGGTTTTGTAAGACTATAGGTCAATGAACTGATCCAAAGATCAGGGCCACCAAATGCTTAATCAGGCATCTCTCCATGAAACTGAGCAACATGGTTGACTTGCCCCCTTTTTCCAGGTTGTATGAGTCTGTTTTCATGCTGCTGATAAAGACATACCGGAGACTGGGCCATTTACAAAAGAAAGAGGTTTATTGAACTCACGCTTTCACATGGCTGGGGAGGCCTCACAATCACGGTGGAAGGCAAGGAGAAGCAAGTCATATCTTATATGGACGGCACCAGGCAAAAAGAGCTTGTGCGGGGAATCTCCCATTTTTAAAACCATCAGATCTCGTGAGACTTATTCACTATCACAAGAATAGCATGGGGAAGATCCGCCCCCATGATTTAATTGCCTCACACTAGGTTCGTTCCACAACACGTGGGAATTGTGGGAGTTACAATTCAAGATGAGATTTGGGTGGGGACATAGCCAAACCATATTACAGGCCATGCTCTGAGCTGCCCCCATTAACATTCTCTTTTTAATCCACTCCTTTCGCTATATGGACATGACGTGACTCAGATGAGAATCTGATTGGTTTAGGGTAAAGATGCAATACAATGAGAAATTATTTTAAGGCTTTTCAGTTTCCCAATGCAAAACACTTCTGTCTTTTGATGAAACTATATGTAAATTGGAAAACTACAGTCAAGAAATGCTACTTTATACTCAGCTTTGTCATGTTAAGCTCTGAGTTACTTTGGTGAGGCTATAGGACCAAAATGAAAAGGAAAAATTAAGCAAATCACAGGCAAATAAAAGAGAACATTATATCAAATACATTTCGGCTTAGAGCTAAAATTCCAAATCCAATTCTCAGTAAGAAACTACAAGTAAAAGGAATGAAAAAGCAAGCTCTTGGGTTCTCAGCACTGGGAAAGCAATCCCTTTAAGGTGCTACAGTGTGGTTCAGAATTGGGTTGAAAGAGAAACGGCCCAGCACTGGATAAAGAGAGAGTTTCCTATTCCTGGTCCCTGGAAAGCTTGCTGAGTATTTCACAACCAGAAGCCTCTCTCCTCTCAGGCACACGCTCACAGTCTTCACACATGGCGCAGTTGCAATCACAGTGAAGGGCACTCTTAGCCACACATACCTGTTGTAGGAGAGAAAGGCCAATAGAAACAGCAGACACGCTAACACGTCAGCTCTGCCAACGATCCCAGCCACCTTGGAAGTTAAAATAATAAAAAATGAAAACCTCAGACAATTACTTTCAGAAAACCATTACACAAATACATTACAGAAATGTATTTGCCGTTAGATAAATGAAAGATATAATAACATAGAAAACTCACTGTTCTTCAAGTTCTGATCTATGACTAAGCACCTCTGATTATCAAATATATTTAATAACGAGTTTATGTCAGGAAAAAAGAGAATTGAAAGGGCAAGATTTCCACGCTTTATTTTTAAGCTCTCTTCTTAGTGTGTCAATTCACGGCATCAAAATTTATTCATTTATTAATTTATTCAAAAGAAATGTTGAGCAATATTTGAAAGTCAGACACTGTGTCCTTCTGTGCACCATAATGCTAATGGAGCAGACAATATTTTTAGAGAACTAGAAAAAAGTAAGTTGAGAATCAATACTTTTAACAAAAATGAGGCCGGGCAGGATGGCTCACATCTGTAATCTCAGCACTTTGGGAGACCGAGGCTGGCGAATCACTTGAGTTAAGGAGTTCAAGACCAGCCTGGGCAACATGGCAAAACCCCATGTCTACAAAAATATACAAAAATTAGCCATGCATGATGGCACATGCCTGTAGTTCCAGCTACTCAGGAGGCTGAGGTGGGAGGACTGCTTGAGCCATGGAGGTCAAGGCTGCAGTGAGCTGTGATCGTGCCACTGCACTCAGCCTGTGCGACAGAGTGGACCCTGTCTCAAAAAATTAAAAAAAAAAAAAAAAAAAAAAAACAAGAAAGGTAACGAGTTTGAACTGATGATTGCTATATGTGAGTATATGTGTGTGCAAGTGTGTGTGTGCACATGTGTGCATATTTTTCTTAGTTCTATCACTGAAAGGGCCTATAAACATAAAACCTCAGTAGCAATGGGCCATCTTGGCACTAACCACAAACTATTTCCCCACAAAAGAGAACACCGGCTCCTTGGAAAACTGGCTGATACCAGGGCTGAGGCTGAGGAAATTCAAGAGGAGCTTGGATCATCTTGTGTCAGAAAGTAAGAAAATGCTTATAAAATGATAGTCAAAAGGGCATAGAAGCCAGCAACAAGGGGCTCCCACCAAACAAACTTAAGGCAATTTGAATATTAAAATAAATGAGTACAATAATATATTATAAACCATTGAAAATGAAATCCATGAGTCCATACTAATAATAAATACAGCTATGCATTGAATAACGACATTCAGGTCAACAACAAGCCACATATATGATGGTGGTCCCACAAGATTGTAATATCATATTTCTATCGTACCTTTTCTATGTCTGATATGTTGAGATACACAAATACTTACCATTGTGTTACAGTTGCCTATGGTATTCAGTACAGTAGCCTAAGAGCAATAGGCCATACCATCTAGGTTTGTGTAAGTATACTTTATGATGTTTGCACAATGACAAAATCACCTAACAACTCATTCTCAGAACATGTCCCCATTGTTAAGCAATGCGTAATTGTATATATATAAATGAATGAATGGATATATAAATATATAAATGAATGAATGGATATATAAATGAATGAATATATAAATGAATAAATGTACCTACATACATACAGCAAGCAAGTGAATGGGAAAGAAAGGAGACCTCTTCCTTCATTAAAAAACCAGTTAATGAATGTGGAGCGAGCAGTGGAGTTGGAAAATAACCATTTTGCTGCCAGAAGAGTGAAGACTGGAGCAAGCAAGAAACATCAAAAATATCAGTGGATGCTAAACCTAGGGCATGAAAGTTTTTGAGGTGCAAAGTATTAGCAGAACTTCAAAGTGTCTATTTACTAATTATTAGATGAAAATATTTAAAAAGAGCACTATGGAAAAAATGCATTATATTGCACTATGTCTTAACTGTGGAATCAAATTAAAATCACCATTCCTGAAGGAACCATCATAACCATCATTTATGCAGTATTCTAGAAGGGAAATATAACCTGAATAGAATCACGAGAAAACATGAAACTGAAGATGAGGAACATTCGATAAAAATACAAATAAATATATATTACAGTAACAAATTATAAATTTTACGTGTAACAATATTTTGTAACATTACATTTTATTGCATATTACTTTATTCTAATTTACATTACACCATGATTCATAATTATAACCCATTATAATCTAATCAAGTATAATATTGTATATATTTTTATATATTATATGTGTAATGCATTATCCAAATAATATGCATATATTTTATATATTTATTACTTACACATTATTCATTCTTCATTTGCACATAACTATATATCATACAGTATTTATATATTATGTATTTTTAATATAATATGCTATATCTATAAATTATATGTAGTATATATGTTAGAAATTGATAACATTAAGTATTACATATTTATATTATAGTTATAGAATATATTATAACCATATATTGCAATACAACATGTTAATAACATTTGTTATTTTACATGTTCTAATATAAATCCTACATTATATTATAATCTATAAATTATATTACAGAAAGACAATGAAGACTGTTTCAAACTAAAGGAGACTAATGAAGACTAGAGAAAATATACAACTAAATTATTAAAGTATAAAGGGGTATGAATTGTGCAACCTGCTGTCAAATGCTTCAGAAAATAAATAACATTTTTATATATTGAGAGAGAAAGAGAGGAAGGTGATAAAACAAATGTGGGAAAATGTGAAAAATTTATGAATCTGGACAGGGAGTGTACAGTTATTCTCCATATTTTTTAAGTTTGAAATTATTTCAAAAAATGCATTACTCCAGAAGAAGACTGAAATGGAAGAGGGGTGGGAAACAGATGACTCTTTACAAATTTTCACACTATTTTGCTACATAAGATATCTATGCATTTTCTCTCTCTTTTTTTAAATCTAAGAAATAAAAGAGTCAAGGGAAAATGGGATATAGATTTTAAAGATGCTCCAAAGAACAGGTACCATAAGAGGTGAATCATGAGGAACAGTTCAAAAGGGAGATGAATTAGTCTGACATTTCAGGCAAAGGAACAGTATCACCCACATCACGGAAGACCCGAGGTCTATGGTGTGTTAAAGAATCAATCAACAATTAATAGTAGGAAACAGTTTTCTGGGAAATATACCTGCAAGCATCCTTATGCAATGAGCACGCTTTGCAGCCATGAAGGAGAGGCAGTAAACAAGCATGGAGGTGGCCGGACACGGTGGCTCATGCCACGCCTGTCATGCCAGCACTTTGGGAGACCGAAGTGGACAGATCCGTTGAGCTCAGGAGTTCAAGACCAACCTGGGCAACATGGAGAAACCCTGTCTCTACCAAAAATACAAACGACTAGCCGGGTGTGCACCTGTGGTCCCACCTACTCGGGAGGCTGAGGTGGGTGCACTGCTTGAGCCCAGGAGGTAGAGGCAGTGAGCCGAGATTACACCACTGCACCCCAGCCTGGGTGCGGAGCGAGACCCTGTCTCAAAAACTTAAAAACAAAATAAGTATGGAGGTAAATCATTCAAGGTCTGAATATAGACTGCTCTTGTCATCTGAGATTTGGTTTTGTTATGTTTAAAATGTGTGTAACACCCGCTCTCTCAGGGTGGTTGTAATTCATGAGATGATATATACACAAAGGGCCTGCTGGATAAATGCTGGTGCACTTCTTTCTCTCCCCCCCCCGCCCTTTTTTTTTTTCAGAGAAAGGGGTGGAACTCTTGATACTGAGATAGGTTTTCATGTGTGGCTTACAAAATCATGTTTTACTTTAAGGTTTACATGTACAGTATCTTAATTGCAAACTTTGTTAGATAATCTAATGTATCTGTTAGTTAAAATCTGCATAGAACATAACTCAATTATACACATGCAGATGGACAGACAGCAAGTCACATACTGAGAAAAATTCCAGTCCTACTTACATTAAGAGAAACCTGGACATGGCCAAAGAATACCATTGGCAATACAGAGCTGAAAGCTATTACCTGACGTGGCTGCTTGCGTCACATGCTGTTCATTGATTTGTTAATCTAAAAGGAACTTGAGTACCAAATCAGGAAGATTGCATGACTCAAGAGATGAATGCAGTGACAGTGTGGTGTCACCACAATGTCAAGGCTCAGCTCAGACTCTCAGTCTGTAAAGCGGAAGTGTATATGAGTCACCTGTAAACCCAGATCTGCTCAGACTACACTACCACCGCCTTGAGCATTTAGCTCAGCATCACTTGCAAATCCTCCTGAAGGTTAAACAGAGAGCCCAGCTCACCAGCAACAGTCTTGAGATAAACCTAAGAATCTGGACCGAGAAGGGCGCTCATCACAGCACAACTGATGTAGCCAACAGCAAGACTTGCAAGCTGTTACTGGGTGTAGCAAGTTGGAACGAGGCAATCACAAGCTAAGCAAGCTTAACTAATGTGCTAAAGGCGTCCTGCAGCCCGGCTTCTTGCATTGCAGCCAGTTTGGAAGAGGCGACAGCAGACTCTGCCAGCTGGATGTGCCCAGATATAAAGAATGTAGTGTCCCTAGCAGGAGAAGCTCAAAGAGGGTGTTGAAATATTGGTGTAACATTGATAGGCTCTCTTGCCAGTCCAAACCACTAAATATGCATTCTATACCCCTGTGGAACTGAGGTTATTTGGAGCAAAAGGCTAGATATCTAAAAATGGGTGCTATAATAGTCATTAACTACTGTATATCTAGACCAGCCATTCATTGTGGTTCAATTAGTCAATATTGTCATGTTCAGTAAGCGTATGTTTAATTCCAGTTAACAAACATTTTCCAAGTGCCTCCTCTTGGCTATATACTGTGCCAGTTGGAAGCATACAATCAGCCTCAAGGAGTTTAACATCTGGTAGGGAGTCAAAAGAGGATATTAAATAGCACACAAGGAAACTGCACACATCATAAGAGGAGAAACCATTACCAGGAGAAGACTGAAGAGATTAATTTTTACTGCAGGATCTAGGAAGGCTTCACAGGTCTAGCCATGTAAACTGTGACTTAAACATAGACAAGGGAGATTTCAGGAAGCTCAAGGCGAGGAAATGCGCAGCCTAGGCCTGGGAAGGAACAAAAATGCTTTGTAGGTGGAGGATACAAGAACGGCAGAGATTCTTATCGCCTCAGCCTTGGTTCAGGAATTCTCCTTAAAGGAAGAGGATGCATCTTTCTTCGCCTATGCTTTGCTGCCTGGAACAGGACAGTGATGGTTAGAACTCTGGCAGCTATCTTGGACTTACAAGAACCAGTGCTACAAGAACATCTTAGGGATGACTGATAAAAGAACTGAAAGAAGCTTAAGTCTCTGATGACTTTATAAAGCCACTATACCCATCCTAGAGTGCTATTTCAATTATTATTTTATATAAGAAAGTAAATATTGCATGTTTAAGCCAAAAAAAAAAAAAAAAAAAAAAAAAGAACGGCAGAGAAAGAGAGGTCTGGAGATACACGGAGTGGTTCTGGAAGGGGAGACCTCCCCTTCCAGAAGAGCATGGAGTAAATAAAGAAGTGAGGAGGGGCAATGGGAAGCAAAGATGGAACATTAAACTGGAGCCAGTTGATTTTATGACAATGTCTTTCTAGAGTGCTGGAAAGTACAAAAGCAATCGGTCAGTTCATGGTTAGTGAAAAATATATGCAAATGGCCAGCATGTATTTTAGCCTCAAACTACAGGTTTCCGTTACCAACATGGTGGTTGTTACCTAGGAACTGCAGCCTCTAACAAATGCTCAAACACTGGAGGGACAAACATCAGTGAACATAACTGGAGAGAATTCAAATGATGTAACGGCAGATCCTCTAGCAAGGTTAACACAATCACAGGCAGATTTTTCAAATTAGGTGTTAATTTGCTGTAGAAACTTGTCTTTTGGAATACCACCAATAAGATTTGTATGAAGTATACTATATGTATAAGGCTATTGATATTTATTTTATCTGAAAGAATGAGTTCCATTAATGTCAGACAGGGCCAGGAACACACAATTAACACATAGCAACAGCTACAAACCAGACAGACTGGTTAGAGATCATAATTTTCTCTTAAGTCTTCCTATCCCAATTCTTGTTGAAATGTTGAACTTAACCTTCAACTCCATGTATCGGCGTTTCCTGCGCTTGCTCTCAACTTGACCTAAGTACATTTCTGTAAATCTGTAACGTCGCTACAATGATTAAGTTTTAACTATCATAGAAGAATTAAAATAACTTCCTCCATTTTCCCAGTGTCTGTACTGATTTTTCTCATGATTCAGGATTCATAAAAACATAAATTTCCTAAAAAATATACTGCCAGGAAATTATTCCAATAATCTCAAAGGCTTAAGTGAGGAAAGCTCTGGGTCTGACTTATTTATTGCTATACCCCTGCACTGAGTGACTCTATTATAGTCACTGTATTATAGCCACGTAAATATTTATTGAAAGATTGAATAAATTGAGTAAATAAATGAATTTGTCCCTATTTACTTAAATTAAAAATAATTTTGCTCTCTGCTAGGGCTCTTGTTTTGTTACAACATATTGCTTTATCTTGCATCTATTTATATGTATGCTCTTCGGCTTTTCAATGAGCTTGTGAAATTGTGGCTAGGGACCCTGCTATTCACTCACATATTCCCCTGGAAGAATGCCTTACACCAAGCAAGTATAGTCAGCCCTCCATATCCAAAGGTTCTATATCCCTGGATTCAACCAATTGATGATCAAAAAAAAAAATTCAGTAAGTAAATGAGTAATAAAAGTACAACAATAAATATAATACAAATAAAAACCAATATAGTCTAACAACTATTTGCAAATTATGAGTATTATAAGGAATGTAGAGGTGATTTAAAGTATACAGGATGATGTGTGTAAATTACATGCAAATACTACAGCATTTTATATAAGGGACTTGAGCATCCTCAGATTTTGGTGTCTTTGGCGGTCCTGGAACCAATCCTTTGCAGACACTGTATTCATTAACTATTTGTTGATTACATAATTAATAAAGCAAATGCTTAATCATATCAGTGTGTTCAAATTAAACCCCACCTAAAAAATTTAAAATTTCCATCCTTCCTGAGATAGTTTATGATCCAATTTTTGTTTTTCTTTAATAAAGAGGAGATAATTCCCAGTAACTCCCTCTCCCACAAAGCCAAGGTCTTTTTCAAAAAAATAATTCATCAGGGCCAGGTGTCACAGCTCACACCTGTAATCTCAGCACTTTGGGAGACTAAGGCAGAAGGATTGCTTGAGTTCAGGAATTCAAGACCAGCCTCAGCTACATAGCAAGACCTTGTCTCTACTTTAAAAAAAAAAAAAAAAAAGCGCAGCATAGTGGTGAGCACCTGTGGTCCCAGCTACTGGGGAGGCTGAGGTGGGAGGATTGCTTAAGCCAAGGAGATGGGGGTTGCAGCAAGCTATGAACATGCCATTACACCCCAGTCTGGGCAACAGGGTGAGACCCTGTCTCAAATAATAATATTAATGATTTATCTCTATCTTCTGAAAAGTACATCTCTTTTTCTATTTCTCTGTCCTCCTCCTACTTAGAAACTTGAATTGAAATCTATGACTAAATAATAAGTTCCCCGATTTTACTTTGTCATGTAAACTGTTTTGTAGGCTAAATTTCTCTGCCTCCTTCTTACACTTCCCTCATAACCTTATGAATGTAAGCATCCTCCCTAACATCCTTCCCTAAATAAATACCCAGCTCTCAGACTCCTCTGTCCCTTTCATTGTTACTATGGATTTTTTTCGATTAGTACAAAAGTTTGTTGTAACTATTTTTTTTTTTTTTTTGGAAGGTAATTTTGCTAATAGGATTTTACTCTTTTCTTAGGAACCAACCTTAACCAGTTCCTGATCAAACTGCCAAAGGCTGCCTGTGTTTTATGCACTCTCTCTTTCTGATACCTCTGAATTGAAACTGTTATTGCCCTACTCATTTGTTCTTTCATGCAGTAGTTGTCCCCAATATGCTCTAAGCACAGATTTCCAATTGTATATGAAGAATTATTTGTCAGAAATAAAATACTGTCTATGGTTTTATAGTATAACATGCCATTGGCCCAGCATCACATATTCTATATGTCTAGTTAGTAGTAGTCTTTGATTATTTTCTTCATATTCTATCCAAAAGAACATTAAAACTTAAGTATCTCTCTTATTTTTTCAATTCATATCAAAACTTTCTCATCATAATTTTAAATACTTGAAAGGATCTAACTGCCTATGCATTGTAGATATTGACATTTCAAAATGAGGCCATAATGTTCCTGTATTAAATCTACCAAATGGAATCTGAACACTATGGCAACTTGAAGCTCATCATCTTCCATTTATCCAAACATGAATAGGTTCTTCTTTAATTGGTAGACACTTCATATCCTTTCTCCTTGAACTCATGCTTTCATTGTATTTCCCCCTCACCATTTTTGTAAATTACATAGTTATGCTTAAAATATTGTATTTATCATCCTTCTCCCTACAATAAAATATATACAATTAAATCTATATTTTAAATTTCTTTTGACCATAAGCCTCTAAGTGTTAAAATTTAAATTTTTGTATTACTATTCCAATTATTGTTGATTCATAGATGTTTGATATATCATAAATAAAGCATAAAATGATAAATAATTAATAAATATAAAAAATCACCTCTTAATAACCTAGGTATAGCAGATTTCTTTTCAGTAAGTTCAGTTGTCCGTGGCTGAATCTTACCTTGTGTTAGACTATGACAGCAGGCAGCATTAATACCAGCTATTCCTAGCTTTCATCTTCATAGGCTGTTCACATAAATAAGTGAAAATGGAAGTAGACCTGTTACAGCAATGACTTTATTCTTTGAACTCCAAGGTATTGGCAAATATCACATAATGATCTATCACCTTACATAATTTTTAATGATCTAGCAGCTGACAATGTAATCAGGTCCTCCTTTCATTTGGTCAAAAGCAAAGAATTTAAACATGGCCACCATTAGAGTTACCTGTCATTACAGTCATTTACTGTCACAATTTCTTTTAAGTAAAGCGGAACGGCTTTACTGAAACTCGGCAAAGGACTATTATGCCTCATACTCGCCCACTTAAAGTCACCTTGCTCAGTCTAAAATACTCACAAAGAGTTGGGAAAATGACCTTTCACAATGTAATTTTTTAAATAAAGTGATCTTTCTTCATCACCCAGTCAACATATATTTTTGTCAAAACTTTGAGCTTACAGATTTAGAATTTTGTTGGTGGAAAATGCCCATCATATAGCCTAACTGGCAAACCAGTTTTCCTCATCAAACCAACTGGTTAAATCAGACTTCTGTGTCAATTTAAATAAACATATTATTATGCATCTCCATGACAACTATGTCACTTCTGAATTCAGAGGAGAGAGAAGGGAACCACCATGACATCTTTACTGCAGGTGTGTTCTCAGGCAGATCAGCTTCAGGGAAGCGTCCAGAGAGATGCAAGCTGAGGCTCTGGAAAAGAGTCTTGTAAAACTGTGGTGCCCATGGACCTCTTATCAAGTTTTCATCTACCCCTGGCCATGCACATAAAACAAACCAGCTGTGTTCACCGAGCTGGGAAACAAAGTAGCTTTAAAATGCCATCTGATTCATGGAATGATTAAATAAATATTTTAAAGAGGGCCATAGCTATCAACACTTTTTTTTTTTTTTTTTTTAAGATGGAGTCTCACTCTTTTGCCCAGGCTGGAGTGCAGTGGTGCAATCTTGGCTCACTGCAACCTCCACCTCCCAGGCTCAAGCAATTCTCCTGCCTCAGTCTCCCAAGTAGCTGGAATTACAGGCGCCCGCCTCAGTGCCCGGCTAAAGTTTTTTGTAATTTTAGTAGAGATGGGGTTTCACCATGTTGGCTAGGCTGGTCTTGAACTCCTGACCACAAGTGATCTTCCCACCTCAGTCTCCCAAAGTGCTGGGATTACAGGCATAAGCCACCACACCCAGCCAATCCTTTTAAAGTAAATTTTTCATCACCCATGCAATAACTGCCCTTCCTATTAAGTAACTTGGGAAACAATGTATAAGGTTACTAAGTCTGTCTTTCTAACTTGAAGAATGTCAGTCTAACTTTTTATAGTACTTCCCCAGCACTTACAGTTCTGCATAATAAACATTATAAAATAAAGCAGGGTGAGAAAAGGTAAAATATAAATGTGGAGCAGGAACAATGACTCAGCACGCTAAGTGTCTCAAATGGCCCTTGCTGCTTAAAACACATTAGGACTTAAATTATCTGCAAATACAAAACTGAACAAACTGTGGCCATTCATTACTACCTGTAATAATAACAGCAGTTATTTAGAAAAGCAGTTAAATCCAAGAGGTGCAATAAAACCATTTTGAACATTCAAAAGGAAAAGCTGTCAAACAAAATGATTTATATATAAAGACAAACACTTTAGTAGAATTAATTCACATGGTTTTGAAAGGGAAAAAAGATCAGCTTAGTTTATATGTATATATCCATATACACACATATCTACATATACACACATATTTACATGTATATATATGTGTGTGTATACACATATACATACACACACATACTCATATTCATTATTTCACTGAGATCCAATTACACTTACCGCCTCAGTATGAATAGGATGCACAGCGAAAAGCAATGCCGTTACAAAAGCAAGTCCACGATTTTTGAAGACAGTTTTATCACAGGTGTACATCAGCACAAGAGTCACTAAGCAGTGCAAAATTACATTTACTGCATGAAAGTAGAATGGGTTCATACCAGTCAAAAATGTGTTTAGCCTGTAAAAAAAAGAAAAAAGAAAAAACTGCATTAGCTACAAACTCAACATAAGCACAGGAAAACAGACGGAATCCACCATTTAAAAAGATAAGCTATTAGATTAATGAGTTTTAAATGATACCCAACGTTGGGTTATTTTTTATCTTTGGGTATATATCACATTTTTCCTATTTCAGAATTGTCCCATGTGCAGAAATCCATGCATATACAACACAATATTATTTCAGGGAACTTTGACCTCACTGAGAAGGCAAGCAAACAGGTGCTGAGCCTGTTTTTCCATCACTCAATGGCTAATGCGAATACGCCCCCTTAATATTCTTGTTTTCATTGCTGGCTCTTCCCAAGCAACTGAGTGTTGAAAGGGAAGTCCCAAGCGCTGTGGGTCAGAGCCACATATACCGGAGATGAACAGAAACCATGAAACTACGATTGTAGTCACAGTTGGGACAAATGAGGCATTGGTCCCACAGTTGGGACAAATGAATGTGTTCTCTCAACCATGGTGCCACCAGGGACCAGGTTTCTAGATTATGCACCTGGAAGCATCACCTAATTACCACCCCACAAAGGAAGCTTTAGGGAACCTACATGCTATTACCAGCTGCAGCTGAAATGAAAAGATGAGCAAAAGCATCATGTTCCAGAATGTGTATTAAATGTTTTTAACATAAATTCCCACAGATCTCAGTACCTGATTTCTAAGACTATGACAAAGAAACTAAAAGAGAACCACAAAGGGAAGGAAAACCAATTGTTCAACATCTTAAAAAATACTTTCATGAGACAGAAATGCAGAATAGAGAGACTTTTGAAGGTTGCCTTAAATTTAATAACACGACATAATATACCCAATTTATTCTGTGGGGTTACAGAAAAAATACACTTGCACAAGATGATTCTTTCCAGGGAGCACTGACGCCCTAAGTGGTACTGCCTACAGTTGTCTGTATTCTAGTCCATTTTAACAAAACAACAATCCTAGGTCTTCAATTCTCAGGCCTTTAATCTGCTTCTCTTATAGAAACAGCTCCTCTTTGCCAAAACAACTAAGAATGAAAAAGTAAGCTTTAGAGATGACATACGCGTATTCTAAATAATTGACGTAATTCATGCACAGCTTTAACCTACAGAATTTTAAACATCTCAAGATTTATTTGGACATATGAATGCAAATGTCATAGTTACTAATAAACTCCATTTTCACTCCCACTGAAGTAATCAGAGTCTTCACTAAGCCTAGAAAACTAAATTGTTGTATTGGATCCAACTCCAGGGCTCTGATGCAAGATTTGACTCAGCTGTGTGTTGGCAGCCTCATTCATTAGTCTGCACACACCCCAGCATCCTCAATACAGAAGCCTGGTGGGAAATTTGCCCATCCAGAGGGAAAAAGGAAAAGGCAGTGGACTAGAGAACTCACAGGTCCAACTAAAGCAGGGAGACCAGCATGACATTCCTGGATAGAAACACACATGAGGAGGCAGAGCTGCTTGAAGTCAGAAGATTTGGGATTGGAGAATTGTTAAGGAAGAGCAAGACCAAGTCCAGGTCCCTGGAGTACTTGGATGCAGTTCCCTAACAGCCCATCCCTCTGAGACTGATTTTACACTGAGTTCTACTTCATCAGGCTGAGCTTTCCAGACCAACTAAGCCATTCATTTAAAATTCATTCATACCAGTGACAAGCATGACAGAAAACAGGCAATCTGACATCTGACTGGTAGGTGTCCAAGTTGGAAAGTCTCTTGGTTGGCGACATGCATTGGAGGCTTTAAAAAGGCATGCACTTTTGCCTGAAAATTCCACTTCCAGGAATTTGCCATAAGGAAGTAACCAGAAAAGTTTATATAAAATACAAAATATATATAAAGTATATATGTAAATATATATAAATACATATATATGTACATATACATAGAAAAGATGGAAGAGTGAATGTACAAGAATGCATCTCACAGTGTGAATTATAAAAATGGCAATAGTGAGAAAGGCAAGATATCTAACAAGCCAAATCCTTGAAAAATTTGACTATTCCCATGGATCCTAAAATTTAGATAATAAATTTGGATTACAAATAATAAAAAAGAACAAAAGGCTTATTTTGCAAAGTATTTATTATTCAACCATTTGAAAATAAAAGCATCATGAAAGATGGCATTACTACTATATTACCATACTCCTATCAGAGTATTTAACATATATTCCTTTCTCCTTCCAAAAACAGTATAAAATGGTAGGCATGAGTCACCTTTGTAGTTCATATGCATCATATCTGAAAATGTCGAGGTGTTATCCATGTTATTTCTTGAACTTAGTCAAAATCTTAAAAAATACTTCTGTGAGACAGACATGCAGAAGAGACAGACTTCTGAAGGTTGGCTTAAATTTAATAACAGGACCTAATGTACTCCATCGCATCTGTGGGGTAATAGAAAAAACACACTTGCACAAGGTATGGTTCATGCATCAGAAGCTTAAAAAGGTACACACTAGAATTCAATTAGATCCCAAAATATAAAATAAATTGCTGAATGAGGAGCCCCCGCAGTAATGACATAACGGTATGAAAGTCCCTTACCTGGAATCTAAGCTTTAAGAAATCACCCTGAATCTGGAGTTAGGAGTATATTTAAAATATCTAAAAAGATGGAGAGTGAATTCTCCAAATTACAGACAAGTGAGCTTGAGATAAAATGCTAACAAAAGCTTCTAGCATATCCTACATGTGATCACAGAGAAAAGAATCTGATTCTGGGAGATAATATGGGTTCACAAAAAGGGGGTTCACTGATTAGCCTCATAATTTAATAGAAAAGGCGATGTGATGGATGCATCACATCTTTATTTTAACAAAGGCATTTATCAAAATCTCTCAAAATCTCCCTGCAAACAAGATAGCCTAAGATAGATTTGTAGCAAACACCAAGAGCAGTGAATAATAAATCAATGTCTCTTTGGACTAAGATCTCCAGTGTATGTCACAGGGTTCTGATGTTACCTCTGTATTTTCCAATATTTTTATCAAAGTTTCAATGAAACTATACAGTGTATACTTATCAAGATACAAAATGCCTTTATCTGGAAAGGAAAGTTAATGTACCAGAAGAACTAACTGACATTCACAAAGAGTTTAAGTGGCTGAATTGTTAACTAATTCTAACAGGATTAGACAGAACAGTGGTAAGAGTAAAGGCTCACATGGGGATATAAAAGAACAAAATACTTGCAATCTAGATTAAACTGTACATAGGTTACTGCTCTGGGGCTTTTGCCTTCAATACAGAGTTAACGTGTGTTGGTTATCAAAACAGACCAAACCAGACAGACAGGGAACTGCACAAGTCAAATAATTTTTCATTTCAATTTACACAATTAGGTATTTATTAAGTACATACTGTACATACTACATGTCAGATATGATTCAGGGCCCAGAGATACAAACAGAAGTAAGATGTGGCATCTGTTCCCAAAGAGTTAATAGCAGAGTAGGGGCAGGCAAGGTAATTAAACAGCTAATTCAATGTTAAAGAATTCTGGCAGTGAAAGAACTTACCAGGTGCAGAGATGGGGAAGAGGGAGGTATTCTACCTGAGGATGGGAGAGGCAACATAGGTGGTATCCAATGTGGGGCAGCAGACCATCAGAGTGCTTTTTAAACACAGAGCACCTTCACAGGAGAACTTCGGGATGCTAAGGGGGTAGGGAAGACCCTCAGAAATGATGCCTCTTGAATGTAGCTTTGAGGAAATGGAAGATGCTCAGCCTAGAGAAAGATGACAGAAATGATGCCAAATTCTCCAGGGGAAAAGATATTTGCCATATTTATGGCTATATCCACAGTGTCTAGCACAATGCCTCATTCATGATTATCACACATTAAGCATTTGGATGAATGAATAAACATGAATGAATGAAAAGCAATACTAAAGGAATGCACTTATTCTAAGTAGCTCCCTAAGGGGAAACTACAATCCAGTAAAGATGTTGCAAACTGGCTTCACAAAGGCTAGGTTTAGCCTGCAGGTTGTTCTGTTTTACCTTCGTACCTCTTTTTTACGTACCAGGGTTTTAAAAACAGGTGGCTTCATATAAAAATTTCCAGCTTATCTTGAAATATTAGAAGACCTGACAACTCTGGGCCTACATGGCTGCATGGAAATATCTGTGTGCCCATCTCGAGAGGACAAGGGTGCACAATTTGCCATAATCTGTACCAATTCCTATCATATTTCTAACCCGAAGGCATTCATTTATCATTACACGCACAATTTTTTTGTACAGTAAAGATAAAAGTGAAATATTTCTTGAGCCTACATGACTATCACACATGGGCAATAAGACAGTCAAAATGACTCCTTGAAGAAAAATGGAAGAAAGCATATTTCTGGAAGAGGAGAATATTCCCATGTGCCTAAAATGCAAAGTATTACAACATAACCTCACATCCAGCTCACTTCACTCACTCTAAGATCAGCCTGACCCTTTAGCATTTCAATTTTCAACTTTTTATATGCAAAGTACTGAGAGGCAGGCTTCAGCTCAAAGTAGGAAGTAACACTGAAGCTAGTACACATTTAAACATTTAAAATTATATCAGGTGCTTGGATAACCAGAAATGTCCACAAAGAAGTATAATGACAACTCACAAGAAATACCATCTAAAAAGAACATCTCAGGATCTATATCACCCTGAATGTACCCCTATGAAAGTACTTAACCAACTTTTTTTAAAAAACTCATTAACTATATTCATCAAACATTTTTCATACACTATAGGAAACTAATTTCCTTTTGTTATTGTATGCATCTCACTCAGCACACAATAGATTCTAAATGAAAATTTACTGAGCTTACATTAAGTTGCAGTTGGAAAAGATCACCTTTCCCTTTGGCTTTAAGAATCTCTAATTTTATTTGGTGTAGCCTTCATTCTTCATTTAAAACTAAGCCAAGCAGTAGGAAATAAAATAATTTTTTTTCTGAAATAATCTTAATAGCCATCTCTCACTATATGAAAACCTTCCAGAGTTTGGTAAATATGAATCCAAATCGCCCCTTCTCCATCTGAACTCCCTCTGCCTTTCTGTAAAACTTCCCAGAAAGGTAGGGCCATGAGTTCTCAGATAAGCTAATTTGCAGCACTGCCATATCGCTTCCCAGGAAAGGGCATAGGGTCACACAATCTGGCACCAAAGGGGTTGTGGGGTGGAGAGAAAGGGAGAAGAAAGAGCTGTTGGCTGCCCTCTGCCTCCTCACTCGCACCGCCTGGAGCTTAAGATAAATCCCATCACTGTCTCTTAAGTTTCTTCTTCGACAATAGCTCTGGTTTAGGAAAAAAAAAACAAAACTAAACAAAACAAAACAGTAACAGTCTATATTTGTGAAATAGAGACACACAGTAGGGAATATACTAGAGTCTTCCTCAAAAGAACCCCAACTCCGTGTCAATCAAATGGCTCTACCTCAAGGAACTGGCATAGGTCTGTAAACTGGGTAAGACATCACAACTCTCCATGTGGTGACCCAAGCCTGATTCCTGGCCCTGAACCTGGAGCTTTTCCTGGAATAAATTTTAGCAAAATTTTAGAGGGCTGTCCCATTCCTAGGTACAACATGATTAATTGGCCACCACCAATGATTGTTGCAGGTCAAAAGATTCTGATTATCACTGTGTCCCAGAGGCCCGTCATGATCAAGGCATTCAACTTGTCTTTGGCAGCTAAGCTCTGCCACTTGGTCTTTGGTACTCCAGGATCCCAACACCCCATGAAGTCAGAAAGTTCACCTCAATGGAGCATCTCCTACATCACACCTGGCCTACAGAAGAGATCCACCAAAGAGCTTCTCGAAGTTGCAGGTGCTCCTTCACCAATGTAATTCTCAATGCCTCAGAAAAGGGAAAGTCATCTAGCCCTAGCTGGGAGTACAATGGAGGCATGAGAGGGTGTGTGTGCAGTTTGCATGTGATAAACGCATGCCGGCATTCCTATCTCAATGAGCCTTTGTGTTCCTTTCTCTACATTATGCCCGGGAGACTCTGGCATCTCAACCTCATTAAACATGGGCCCCCATGAGTCCCAGTGGTTCTCAAGCGTCTTAATCATCTGGTGTGGTAGCTACAATTGTTGATTCTCTGATCCCATCCCAAGATATTCCAAGGCAGTAGATCTAAATTAGGGTCCAGAGATCTGCCCCAAGCAACCCAAATGGTTCATAGTCAGGTGATAACTCAGAACAGTGAGAGACAGGTCTCAAAGCTTAAGGAAAGGCTGCTAGGATTACCCAGCTTTCCAGAAAAGCACAGATTTCTCACAGTAACAAAATATACATTCTTTTCCAAAGAAATACAAACCACGGAAAATAAAAAATTAAAAGTACTCCTTTCTTATCTATTTCTGGTGTCTCCAGTGATGGGTTCTCCAACATTTTCCACATGGGTTTCCACAGCCCAGTACTAAGCACACAGCACATTCTCCTGTCTTCCACTATTACTGTTCATCTTTCTTTTTCCCAACCTCTCGCCATCATTACAGATCTCAAATGCTTATGAGAGGTTTCCATAGTCTTCTTAGATCATTCAACCAATAAATAACAACATCTGGTTCTTCTCACTTTTCCTCTAAGGCAAATCCCCTTGGCCCTCAATCATTTTGGTTGCTCTTCTTCTGCATTCCCTTCAGTACCAGGAATAAATCAGCAAATCATCATTGCTTAATATATCTGAAGTACAAAACGATGTAGTTCCCAGGCACCAATGCAAATAATAGTCCAGAGGGGAAATTGACACTCTGCAGCCAAAGCAAAATTCATGGCTTTGATTTGAGTTCAATGCATCACATCCTTATCTGGCTATGAGGAATCTGCCACACGGGAAAGCTGCCCCATGGGAATGGAGGTTATTGTCACTGTTACATTAGTACTAGAGTAATAATATAGTTATTAGAGTAATAACTGTACAAAAGAAAGGGTAAGAAAACTGAAGGCAGAAAGATCAGTAAATATATCTGGAAGGTAGCAAGTCCCAGAAGAAAATCCTCGGAAAGACAGCCAGTAAATAATAAAAATTAGGACAGACCAAGGCCAAATATTTTAGTTTTAACTGAGCTGTCAACTTTTAGCATTTTTTAAAAAAATATGTGTTTGGTGTTTGGTGGAGTGCTTGGGTATAATGCAGTTCTGACTTCAACTTCCCAAAATTAACACAGACTCCCAGTTGAGGGCAAAGTCGTCCACAAAACTCCTCACACTTCAGACATCAGCCACAAGTTCCTCAGGCTACTGGTACATCTGACCAACTGACTACATAATCAGGGCCTCCCACAACTCTCTCAGGTTTGATCATACATTGGAACAACTCATAGAAATTGAGAAACCCCTATACTTATGGTTATAGTTTTCTTATAAAGGTTACAAGTCAGGACCAATCAAAGGGAGAAACCTATGGGTCAGGGTCCAGGAGGGTCCTGAGCATAAATGTTCTGTTTCTACAGGATGCTTCACCCTCCCAGAACATCAAGGTATGATTACCTACCAGTGAAGTTCAAGCAAACTTCAGTGTCCAGAGTTTTTATTGGGGGTCCCAGTAGGTAGGCATGATTGATTGAATCACTGACCACGTAACAATTCAATTTTTAGTCCCTCTTCCCTCCTAGGAGGTTGGGATATAGGAGTGATATCACATGCCTCACAGTCCCAACCCTCTAATCATATAATTGGTCTTTACACCACAGCCAGCCCTCATCCTGTAACTATCTAGGAGCCCACCATGAGTCAACTCCTCCTTAGCATAAACTTAGGTGTGATTCCAGGAGTCCATCATGAATAATAAAGAAACTCCTCTCACTTGGGAAATTCCAAGGGAGCAGAAGCTTCCTCCCAAGAATCCAACATGAAGGTCAGAAAAAATCACTGTCATGTTAGTTTCTCTGGCAAAATATTTCCAGGTCCTTGTACTCCATCTGATTCAACAAGGCCATTCCTCATCGAAAGCACAGGCATAGATGAATCTTAGGACCCTGAGATCAGAGTGTAGTGAGAACCCCCTATAATTCTGGGTTTTGAAGGTACAGCTGCTGTTTCTCGCCTTGAACTTTGCAGCAAGCATCCACCAACCATTTGTGCTGCAATCTGCCACCTAAGAAGAGTGAGATCCAAAAGTGCTACAGATCTTCATTCTCTACATAGAGTTGCAGTCCCAGCAAGTTACAATAGAAATTCAAAGTCATCCCTTTCAGAATCTCTCAGTAAACAGAACTCACTGGTATTCTCTGTATATATCTGAGGAAATTCCTAGTCTGCCTCCACTTTTCTCTTTGAGAGAGAAAGAACAAAGGTAAATTAGCAAAAAAGTAAACCAAACAAACTTTTCTCTACATTATAATCATGTAGTCTTACCTTAGTATTTACCTGAAAATTTGAGCATTCACAAAAGGATTTATTCATTCTTTAAAAAATTAATTTATTTTAACTGACAAATAGTATTCCATCTTTCAATGGTAATTATTGAGTCCCTACTTTGCAAGCCAGGCTTAGTTCTAGGTGCTAGAGATAAACCTCATGGAACTTACACTGTAGTGAGGGGAGGTAAAAGTCAACAATAAAAATGATGCTAGACAGCATCATTTAGGGTGATACTAAGGCAAAGCAGGGTAAGGAAATAAGGGTAAAACACAGAGGAGTGTTTGCTACTTTAGATCACCTGGCCACCAGGGAAGGCCTCTGGGATGAAGTGACATTTAAGCAGAAACCAAAGGTGGTGAGCACACAGGCCCTGCACAGATCAGAACAAGGGTTCTGGAATGCTGGTGCAGAGAAAGAGGTGGAGATTGGTAGAATAGGCGTCAAAGAGGTAGCCAGGGGTCAGATCAAACAGGACTTCATAGTACAGAGACTATATCTTATTATTTGGGAAAGAAACACTGCCATTGTGTAGGTATGATCAGGCATTCCTTACTCCTCATTTTTTTTTTCTTTTTCTTTTTTT
>NW_016806331.1:4945980-4965859 GCF_001698545.2 Rhinopithecus bieti
TTTTTTTTTTTTTTTTTTTTTTTTTTTTTTTTTTTTTTTTTTTAACAGAGTCTCACTCTGATTCCAGGCTGAAGCGCAGTGGTGCGATCTCAGCTCACTACAACCTCTGCCTCCCAGGTTCAAGCAATTCTCCTGTCTCAGCCTCCTAAGTAGCTGGGACTACAGGTGTGTGCCACCACACCCAGCTAATTTTTGTTTTTTTAGTAGAGATGAGGTTTCACCATGTTGGCCAGGATGGTTTTGGTCTCTTGACCTAGTGATCCACCCACCTCAGTCTCCCAAAGTGCTGGAATTACAGACAGGAGCCACCGCGCCCGGCCTCCTTACCCCCCTCTTTGAGTTGATGACATACTCAAAGTTAGGAAAAATATGAATGCAGCTTGAAAGAAAGACAGAAAAGACACTGGTTGGTAATAATAGACTGCTTTGGAAGGTGACTTCCAAGCCTTCATTCAGGGACTCACCTATAAAACCCTCATGAGTCCAAAATATATTCCTCTCACTTTCCATCCCTCCTACACTACCAGACTGTAGTCTAAAGCATATCCTACTAGATTATAATCACAACCTCCTCCTCTTGGAGCTTCCAAGATAACCTTAGGGTGGCATAAAGTTTTCAAAGGCAGTTTTTCATTTTTCTTTATAAAATTTTTCTTGCCTCCAATCACGTTTGCCCTTGGTATTTCTGTCACTGAACATCCTAGACAATCTAGTCAAACATCCTAGAGAATCTTTACTTGTCACCTATGATAGACTTAAAAACAAATTTATCAGCTTTGTAGCAACAGGCTGTGTCAAAATGAAATTCCACAGAAGTCAAATGAAAAGGAATAGAACCAAAAGAAACATCACCATTTCTTTAAGGTTGTGGGCATGGAGGTTAGTTAGTGCTTATTTTCATGGTTGGCATATTATTCGTAACTAAAAGATGCAAACTGCTGCAAAAAACTTTCAAGATCAGACATTAAAATGCTGCAAATTCCTACAGCTGCACATATTACGACAGTCTATTTTTTAGCTCTGACATTTTAAACCACCCACTTTCACTCTTATGGTTTACATTACCATCAGAAGCTCTTAAAAAAATAAAACATTATAGCAAACATAATCTAATAGGCTAAACACACAGGGAGAGAATCAGGAGTTTAAAGTTCTTTAATTTGCTGAGTTTCCCCATTTTAACATTGAAAATCATTAGTTCTTGCTTGTTGAAGCAGACTTCCACTTGCTTACCGAATGGAATGGCACTGTGAACAATTCAGCAGTATCTTCTTCCCAAGAGAAGGGGGGCATAAAATTAAAAAGCTAAGTTTATTTGAAACCATTCAGGACCATTTTTCAAGGGAGGTATTATGGATATCATAGAGTTTGGTTCTGTGTCAATTCACTGTCTACGGAGTACCTTAATACATTTCTCTTGATTTCAGGCTTATAAACAGGACATGGTCAGGGAAGGATAAAGAAGCAAAAAAAAAAAAAATGTTACTCTTACAGAGTCACAGATGTTTTGATTCTGTACCACTATGGTCCAAAAATATTCCTGCATACCCTTGGGCATGATCTTATGAAAAGACTGAATCTGAGATTTGATTGGAAACAGAAATTCATTATAATTCTAAATTCACTTCAAGGAACACAAAGAGATGGTCATTTGTATCAGTTAAGGTTTCACTAGAAAAGCAGAGCCACCATGAGTGATTCAGAAGAAGGGATGTACTATGCGGATCTGACCTTTTACAATTGCTGGGGCTGGTTAGATCCCTATGTAAGTGTGATGCTTCTGTGTCTATAACCCAAGTTGAAAGCCGGCAGGGCAGCAGGGCCATTCTGGAAGAGAAGGTGAATGGACTTGAAGTAGGGGGAAGCAAAGGCAAAATGGAATCCACAAGAATGAACTAAAATACACGTCTGTTTCCCAGTGCCTTTAAGGCTCCAACTTTAATAATGCAAGAGGCTTGCAAAAAGAATGGCACTCTTCCCTGCAGAACTGCATACATACCTGCACCATGATTCCAACTAGCTGAAAGAGGAGATCTGGAGAGCACTGGAGGAGCTGAGGGCCTGGGTGCTGCTGCAAATGAACAGCACGTTCACCAACATTTCTGTGACAAACTGCATGAGGCCTGGCAGCAACAAAACCTATGCCAACCTTCTGAATGTGATCTCAGCCACTTCACTTTCATCTTCCCAATCTTGCAGAAATTTTTCTTATGGTCAGTCCTAACCCAGATCATCTTGCAAAGGCAATTCTAAGAAACCCAGTCTCAACTTAGCTAAAGTGACATAGTGCAAAGTCACCATATCTTGGTAAGCTGCTTTCATATTCCACTGTCCCATCCCCTCAAAACTGGTAAAAGTAGATGGTCTATAACCTATTTCCTCATTTCAAATTTTAGCTCATTTCTTATTTGAAAAAATATATAATTAGTATCTTTACTACCTAAGCAAGCACTTTTATCATTTATTAGTACACAAGCAAGCACCTTTATAGCAAAAAGTATTATGCATCTATAAGTTGCATTTATTCTTAAGGAAATTTCTAGCTCTCAGTATGTGTGACATACATTCAGTGAATCAAAAATCAACTTATGTTTTAATAAAAATATGTTTGGAGCTCTGCACTGGGAAAGGTCCTGTGAGGAGAACAAAAAGACAAGCTACAGAGTGGGAAAAAATATTTAGCAATCACATACTCGACAAAGTACACATGTATCTAGAATATATAAAGAACGTCAATACTCAACATTAGAAAAAAAAAAAAAACCTACAAATGGACAAAAGATACAAAGGCACATTTACCACACTCTTTGGTTTAATATTAGATGTTTAATAACTTCACTCATTAGGGAATGGTAAATTAATGAGGTACATATAGAGGTGTGATATCACTACATATCTATCAGAATGGCTACAGTAAAAAACAGCAACAATACAAAGCGCTGGCGGAGATGCACAGAAACTGGATTACTCAGACACTGCTGGTAGGAACATCTGGAAAACAGTGTGGCAACTTCACATAAAGCATATAAGCATGCAGCCATCACATGACCCAGCAATTGGACTCCTGGGCATTTATCCCAGAGAAATAAAAATTTATGTTTACACAAATACCTGTACGTGAATTTGTATAGCAGCTTTATTTGTATCAGCCAAAAGTTGGAAACAACCCAGATGTCCCCAACAGGTGAATAGTTACACAAACTGTGGTGTATCTATACAATGGAATACAACTCAGTAATAAAAAGGAACAAACTATGGATACATGCAACAGCCTGAAGATCCAGAGACACGCTGAGTGAAAAAAGCCAATCTCAATAGGTTACATACTACGTGACTCCATTTATACAACAGTATTAAAATGACAAAATGATAAAAATGGAGAATAGATTCATGGTTGTTATGGATTTGGGTGAGGGGATTATGGATTAGGCAGTTGTTAAAGATTAGGTGTCCATGACTGCAATAAAGAAGTACCAAGGATCCTTGGGATAGAACTGTTCTGTATCTTGACTGTGGTGGTACTCTCTGAAATCTACACATATGATAAAGCTGCATAGAACTAAATACACACTTAGTAAAATAAAAAAAAAATAGAAGTACATATAAAATGGGTGAAATCTGACTAAATGCTGTAGATTGCATCAATATCAATTTCCTGGTTGTAATATTATACTATCATAATGCAGGATGTTACCATTGGGGGAAATGGATAGAGTATAAGGAATTTCTATATTATTACTCAAAACTGCATGGGAATGTACAATTATATTTAAAAAAAATTTTTTTAAAGGGGTTTGAAAACTCAAAGATTTTGCTCAAACAAGCATAATTTAAGATACAGTTAAAATTGTTTACACAGATTTAAAGGGCCCCTTGAATTGTGTTTTCACTATCTAAAATGAAAATCATAAAGACATAATCTATGTGAAGCATCTAGGCCAATGCTTGGTTCATAGTGAATAGTTAATAAATGTGGCTTTCTGTTCTTCTTTGTACCATCCTGTAGAGTTGTGTGGGTCTAAAGTCGTTGATGTCCTCCAGCTTCATGCTATCGCACTAGAAGATGCAGTTTCACCTTAGGTGACTATAAAGAAAGCTGTCCAGTCTTATTTAAATCAATGCATGTGAGCACAGAAAGACTACTTAACGTTCTCTTTCTGAAGAGGCAGTTATCTCTTTCCAATTAGTGCTGTGTTGCTCCTCTAGATTTGCAACTCAATCTTCTCAAAAAACAAGTGTATCTTTCACAGGCAGTGGCATATAATATACAGCAAGCTATGCCTCTTAGATACCAAGCTGCTTGTTACAGTCAATGATTACCACAAGAGTCCCTCAGCTCTCTTCCTCCTAAACCCCCCAACTCTCCTTTGCCCTTGTTCTGTCAACCCCTAGCTAATTTTCCTCTTAGTCAATGGTCTTACTTCTTTGCCTACTCTCTCCACCCCTCCCTTCTGCTGTCTGCATTATGAAGAAAAATAAAACATTTTAGGTGAGGTGCAGTGGCTCATGCCTACAAGCCCAGCACATTGGGAGGCTGAGGCTTAAAGATCGCTTAGCCAAGGAGTTCAACAACGGCCTACACAACACAGGAAGATCCCATATCTACAAAAAAATTTAAAAATATATCTGGGTGCATGGTATGTGCCAGTAGTTCCAGCTACTTGGGAGACTGAGGCAGGAGAATTGCTTATGCCCAGGAGTTTCAGGCTCCGGTGAGGAATAAACATGCCGCTGCACTCCAGGCTGGAGGACAGAGTGAGATCCCATCTCAAAAAAAAAAGAGAGAAAAGACAGAGAAAAAAGAAGAAAATCTTCTAGAAAGTCAAGAAGTGAAAACACCCTTCCCTACTCTCCAGCAAGTAGGTACAGGCATATGACTCTGCCCTTTTTAATTGAAAAATACTCAGACCTGTGACCAGGATGGTCTCCATGGCTGTTACAAAGACAGCAAGCACATCTCATGCTGTGAATTTGCACACCTTAAATTAACCAACAACCCTGACGGTAATAAATGAAAAAGCAGGTCAATCTAGAAGTGAAACATTTATATTCGTCCCAAGGAGATTTTCAGAAACATCTGGGAAACTGAATAACGAACGAGGTTAGCCGAGGTGGTCTTTCAGCAGAAAACCAGAACAACTTTCTAAGAGGACAAATGTCTGTAACATATTCTCTTCAAAGTCAAATATGTAATTTTCTCACTCTCCTTAAAAACATTAAACTTTCAGTGGAAAACGTAAGTCAAAAGCCCATGAATTGTTGCCGATTGCTATGGTTTCCTTTTCTAAGTCATCAGAGACACCTGTCAAGAGGCCTAAGCTTCTCAGCCAGAGCAGGCTTTTCAAGCTGCCAACCCAGTCTCAAATAATCATTACCATAAACACGGGTTCCTATTACACCCGTTGGAAAAAGGCTGAAAACGCCGATAATAGCGCAACAATATTATTTCAACAGTTTTGACCGGCGCATTAAAATGAGCTTAAATGCTGAGCCACATTATAAAGGGTTGAGTCAAGCTCCTGATTGTGTAAGATAGCACTTCCCTCAAACGAGCGCTTCTCTTCTTTCCTCAGAAGCTAGGCTTCTTTTTAAATTAAAGAAAATACTCCACCCCACAAAAACCTGGCATATTCTCGGTTCCCTTTACACTTATTCACACCAGAAACGCTGAATCACGATTCCGAGGTTGTAAAAGAAAAACTATTTCGGCTGGGACCCCAGGGTTCCTGGAGAAGCCTAGGCTCTGCGTTACTTCTCTCTGCACCTTCTAAAGTCTAGATGCAGAGCGGTCTGGCAGATTGGAGAGCCTCGGGGAGCAGCCAAGGGTGCAAGGCGGGGGCTGGGGGCTGGGGAGAGTCTTCAGCTCCCTCTCCTAAACCCACGCAGCCCTGTCAGCTCAAGGCTCCCGCCTCGCCTCATCTGAACGAAATCCTTAAGGGGCTGATACACTTCTCATCTGCAAAACTGCCCAACAGCCTCCGAGAAATTCTCAACTTGGAAGCATAGCCACCACCGCCACCCCTCCGGAACCCTCTAGGTCCGCGCTAGTCCCACTTGGTCACGATCCGGCAGACGACGGGGTGCGGAGGCGGTTCCACCAGCCCGCTCCCAGCCCTGCCTCGAGAGAGAAGCCCGCTGAGAGCGCAGACACTTGAAAAACTCGATCCCAACTCCCCAGCCAGCGCCTCCCGAACAGCCCCGAGAGCCCAGATAAGCCGGGCACTGGATCCCAGAGCACAGTGCCATGCACATCCTGGAGAGGAGGAAGGTGTGGAGGGAAAGGGCGGCAAAAATGAAATGCCCCCAAGTCAGTTCCTCAACTTCTCCCGGACCGAGGGACGGGCGGAGGGTAGAGGAGGCAGCGGCGGCTAGCGCGAGGTGAGAGACTCACTTGAAGGTGAGGACGCAGAGCGGCCGGTAGGACTTGTGGCTGGTGTTCTCGGCCATGCCCTTGCCCCAGAAGTCGTTGGTGAAGATACTCCAGCGGAGCGGGGCGCCTGGCCGCACGTCGGGGTTGTTCACGATCGCCCACACGTCGTCGTGCACGAACTCGCCCTGCAGGGAGCGGCCGTAGCACAGGCAGCTCGCCCCGGCCAGCAGCGCCGCGGCCCCGGCCGGCGCGAGCCCGCAGCCCTGCCGCCGGGAGGGTGCCGCGGGTCCCCGCCGCCGCCTCGGGCAGAGGTGGTCAGCACCATCGCGCCGCCGCCGCCGCTGTGCTCCTGGCCTCTTCCCGGGCCGTCTGGCATCCTCCCCTACCGGGGCCCCGGCGGCGCGCGGCGGCTGCCCGGAAGGGGGCTCGGGCATGGTGCTGCGGCAGCTGGACCCGCCGCGAGCGCCCGGCGCTCCGCCGCCTCCTGCGCCGCCGAGTTGGCCCAGCTGCAAATAAACAGCAGTCCCCCCGCCTCCCCCGGCCATCGCCACCTCCTCCGCCCCACTGCGCATGCCCGCTCGCTCTCTCCTCCACCCCCCCAATCCCGGGACGCGGGCCGTTTCCCCCCACAGCCCGGCGCCCTCTGCCCCCGGCCCGCCTCGCGTGCAGGTGGAGCGGGGTTCGCCGCGCGCGGCAGCCCGGGAGCTGCGGAGAAGGGCACCCTGGGGTCCCACTTGCGGTGCCGGGCTGTGCTCACCCCCACGCCCCGCCCCATCCTTCTCCCCGAACGAGGCTGGGGAGGGGCACATCTGGCGGACCCCTCCCTGGGCAACTAGGCGGGTTTAGCAGGTGCGCAGCCTGGAGCCCCCACACCCACCATCCAGGGAGAAAAGTGCCGCTGCTTCCCGGGAAGTTCCCGGCTTTTCAGCACCCGGGACAACAGCAGCGGTGCCCGGTGAGACGCTCTCCACCCGCCCCGTGCTCGCGTCCGGTCGCCGACTGCGTGTTCTTCTGCCCGGGCTTTCTCTCACCCGCCCGGCGCCGCGTCCCGCAGACCCAGCCTTCTACGGAGGAACCCGCGGGGACAGGAGGCACCTTCCCCAAAGCCAGGAGAAGGAGTCTCCCTGGACAAGGACCTGCTCGCCCTGCCGGGGTGTGTTCAGAGGCGCCACTAGCTCTTTAACTTGACGCCCATTTCTTGACCCGCACTTACGAAAAGTACCAGGTTCGAGTTTTGGTGAGGGCCTGGGAGCCGAATTGGCTTCTGAAACATTTTTTATTTTATTGTTTGTTTACACTCAAGATAATTTGGGAGATGCCAAGCAAAAAGCAAACTACTTTTTCTATCTAACTGGATCACTTGGGTCTCATTATTTCCTGGGCTGTGGGCGTGTTTGAACTGTTCCTGCTAATTCAGTAAAGGGCAGCGAAGAAGATGGGGATGGGGGGATGGGAGGGGGGATTTGTATTAGGGCCTCTGGCTTTGGCTCCTAAACTTCCTGTCTTTCTGAAAGATTGTTTTCTTTTTTAAAATACTAATTATAATAATATATCCAGAGTGGTGATTACTAGAATTTCTCCAGGTCTGAAAGTTCTATTTGTTCTTTCAGGCACCTTGTAAATTTCCATTGCTGTGTTAGAAATTACGAGGAATTGACACATCCAGATAGAAAAGCTGAAAATAAGAAGTCACTCTTTTATTCTCATCCTCCCCAAATCCTTAAAAAGCTCACCGACTGAAAAAATAAAATCCAGAAATTGTTCCTCTGCTATGAGTATTTGTGTGGCTCTTTACTGTAGCAAGTTATTTTTTAAAAAATTTTAAGACATCTGAGCAGTTGAAAAGTCAATGAATTAAGATAAACTTTTTGTAACTCAAAGTACGTTTCACCCATTTTCACTTTGTTTATTTGGTGACTTCAAATTAGTGACTGAGAAATGAAACTGGAAATCTTGGACATGGATGTTTTCATTCTTTCATCAAAATCTTTCACCCTTGGTAACCTTCATATCCAGACTTTAATATCTAGACACACCTGAGCCTGTCTCCCCATAAAACACACTACAGCCTTTCCTCTTCATTTGCCTATTAACTTAATACAAATATATTAAGGAGATTCTTTGTAGTACAATGTGCTAAGTATAGGATTGGAAGACCCAAAGCTGCTCGTGTGTGTGTGTGTGTGTGCGTGTATGTGTGTTTAACACCATAAAAGTCTAGCTTTCTAAGTTAACAGCTGATTGAGATAGTGAAGTTATCTTTGCTGGAATCATAGTTGATGTAATAGGTATCAATCCTTACTTATAATTAACAAAGGCTTTCTAGAGAGAACAACTTAACCCAAAAGAGTGACTCTAAGCCAGGTGCAACAGCTCACATCTGTTATCCAAGCACTTTGGGAGGCCAAAGCAGGAGCGTTGCTTGAGGCCAGGAGTTCAAGACTGGCCTGGGCTACAGAGTGAGACCCTGCCTCAAAAAAGAAAAAAAAAAAAAAGAATGGCCTCTAATAGAAGATTTTATAGAGAGAAAGTCTTTTTTCCTTCCTCAAATCATCCTTAAGTCATCCTTGTCCACGAAAGAGCTCTGGCCACCTCCTTCTCAGAGTTGTTTTCTTTTTTAGATGGAAACAGTATCAGAGTGCTCTATGACCATGGAGAGTAGTGCAGGACTCAGGGCTGAGACTCCAAAGAGATCATAAAAAGAAGAGATAAAGGAAGCCTCAAAGTGGGATTCCTGGTTACATAATCTTTCCTCTAAGTTCAGTGGCCTCTTTATTCTATTTAGCTCTCAGATGACAAATTTGAGATTGATTTAGAATAATGAAATGCTTCAAGTCTTCTCAAGGACAACCAATCAGTAAATATTTTTAAAAATTAGTTCCTTCGGGCCTGGCACAATGGCTCACGCCTGTAATCCCAGAACTTTAGGAGGTCGAGGTGGGCAGATCAAGTCAGGAGATCGAGACCATCCTGGCCAACATGGTGAAACCCTGTCTCTACTAAAAATACAAAAATAGCCTGGGCATGGTGGCACATGCCTATAGTCCCAGCTACTTGGGAGACTGAGGCAGGAGAATTGCTGGAACCCGGGAGGTGAAGGTTGCAGTGAGCCAAGATCATGCCATGGCACTCCTGCCTGGCGACAGTGCAAGACTCTATCTATAAAAAGAAATAATAATAAATAAATTAGTTTATTCACAGCCGCATCACCTTCTGATTCAATACTGTTCTGTGTTGTAGGAAAAGTATGGAAGTACTGATGTCAGAGAGAGGTTTACATTGATATGCCAGCCCATCAAGCCATTTGCTTCTCTGTTAAAAAGTGGAAAACATCCATCTTGGCTAATAAAGGGGTCCAAAAGGAAATTAGATTTAATTCTTGTTATTTAGCCTCTGATTATTTTTAAAGGATTGATAGGTAGAGCAATACTACCTCCTAAAACACCTTGTGTCCACTCAAAGCAATTTATAATAAAACATAAATTATTGTAGAAGTACCTCTCTGAGGCTCATATAGATTAAGTCACTCATGCAAATTAAGATGGACCATATTTCTCAAAGAAATTAGGACACAACTAAAAATAAATCAAGGGCAAGATGTTGTAATAAAAACAATTTCAGATTACTGCTGACAACAATTCTTTGCTTGACCAAACTTTAGTTTTCTGAATCTTTTCCTAGCACTGTCAGTGTACTTCCTTGTAAAATCCAGTTTTAGCAAAGAACACTACTAAGTCAGTTTGGCAAGAGAGCGATCAGATATCGAGGGTAGGGGGTTCTTGCTGTATTTGAAGTTGAGTCCAATCTCTCTTCCCCACTGAAGGACCACATTGCAGTGGTCCCTATAACTATCATGATGGTCCCGAATAAATTCTACCATGCTTTAACAAGTATTGTTGAATAATTTTTTTTTTATTTTAACACTGTCCCCTGTGCTTTTTTTCAGCCTAATGATATCCTCTATTCAAATATAACCTATATAAATGGCCAAATGCAATATCACAAAGGTGACAATATCATTTGCAAAAGAGATGATAATATGGTTTACATTAAAACATAAATTTTTGTTGTCTAGTTCTTTAAATATTACTGACAGGGCAGGTGTTGGGCAGCCGTGGGCTGTGCCCAGACCTGGGCCCAGACTGGTGAAAGCAGAAGCAATAGTGGTAGCGTGGCGGCTGCAGCCCCAGGAAGAGAAAGGGGCTCTCCATGGAGACTGTCTTTCCTTCCAACCCTAAAGCCTCTCTCTGCGTCATCTGCACAGTAATACAATTTAAGAGTATCAAAAATTATTTGTGACCTTGCATTTTCTGGCACTCAGGCAATAAACTTTGTCAGTATATTACTACAAGATTAAAGTATACCTATGTACATTGCAATAAAACATATTGCAGGAGAGAAAAACTGTCTTTTTCTTCCTACCTTTTTTGGTTCCTGGCTTGATCTCTGTAACAAAAGACAGATTAACAAGAGAAATGCATACAAATTCGTTTAGTGTATGTTTTACCTGACACAGGAGACTTCATAAGGAATTGAAGACCCAAAGAAATAGTTAAAACTGATTGTTTTCAAACTATGCTTGCTGAAGAATAAAGAAACATGGAAAATATGATAGGATAAAATGGGTGTGAACTAAGAGTTGTAAAGTGGGGGAACCTTAGCAAGGCCTATTTGTTCATATTTATCTGGGAATCACTGCAGCTTTGGAAATAAGGACAATCTCCTTGGAAGATAGGAAGGGCACCTCTCACATGAGCGTCTTATGACCTGTTTCATAGGAAGATCAGAAAGTCCTTCCTGCACCTGCCATTTCTTGAATTATTTTGGCTTAAAATATTCAATATGTCAAGGTGTCATATTTTGGAGTAGCATGTCCTGAACCACATCAATATCAAAGATTTACCAGAATTCTTCAAAGAGTGGAATCTCTGGCTTTGAAAACTGCTGCAACATTGCAAAGCTAATATCCATAGTCTTAGAAATTATTGTGTATAATAGAAAAGAACACTGTTTTCATCTGAATGTAATTTTAATAACACATTTTATTTTACATTTTAATTATACATAAATCAAAAAGCTACTTTTAGTGTTTTATACAACCTCTACAACTTATAGGAAATGTCAGAGGAAGCACTAAAATGCCATTGTATAAATTTACATTTTAAATTAAAGTCAGATTTATACCAAACAGATTTGAATGAAGAGTTAATTTTTTTTCTTTTTTCTTTTTTTATTTTTTTTTTGAGATGAAGTCTCGCTCTGTTGCCCTGGCTGGAGTGCAATGGCATGATCTCACCTCACAGCAACCTCCACCTCCCAGGTTCTAGTGATTCTTCTGCCTCAGCCTCCCAAGTAGCTGGGATTACAGGCACCCACCATCACACCCAGCTAATTTTTGTTTTAGTAGAGACGGGGTTTCATCACGTTGGTCTTGAACTCCTGACCTCAGGTGATCCACCCGCCTCAGCCTCCCAAAGTGCTGGGATTACCAGCATGAGCCACTGCACCCAGGCCGAAGAGTTAAATTTTTTAAGTAAATTATTACTTCTGAATCAAGAGCTCTAGATGTACTTTATATTTCAAAATAAAGTATCAGACATTTATTCCAATGTTGTCATAGCCTATAAAATACTCGTAACTGCGCTAGTCACAGTTGAATGAGCAGAGAGATGTTTCTCCAATTCAAAGAATATTTTATTTTAAATCCTGATTCATAGCATTTGCTGATTTCCATGGTACAAATATTTTCACCATGTTTGATTTCATGCAACCAATGTGACCTCACTGAACACAGAGACAGGAAGAGATATATAGCAGCACGTTATTCTACAACATTTTCACCAAATGGATACAGCAGCTATAAATAAGACCAAGAGTATATTAACGGTGAAATAATTAAAACATGATGAGTTTTGAGCATTTATTATACTCATTTAAATCTAATTTGTAGAAATGGTTTCTATAACTTAATTTTGTACAAAATTGTGTTTAACAACTGGCTTGCAAAATTCCTAAGAATGTAAGAATTAATTTTTTGAACCAGTGCGAATTCACTCCAGCACATTATCAAATGAAATATGCTTGGTCATTATTTGTATTATAATTTTGAATTTGAGTGACAAGTAATGGGATGGGTGCTCATTATACCTATGCAGTAAAGAACCTTACTGAAATAAAGGTCTAACCTTTGCCTCAGCAATTAGAAGATCACCTCTAAGCCCCCTGCCTAGAATGTCCTGCCTCATAGGCATGTCTGTTTTCCTAGAAGTTTTGGCCACTGGACAGTCTAATGCTATGGTTTATGGTGGGAGTCTTGAGCCACACAGCATTAGTTCTGACTTCTGGGGAACTGGAGACTAAAGGTATGAAGACAAACAGAATATGCCTCGCCAAAACATGCCAGTTTGGCATCATGATTGTTTTGAGGTGAAGACAATTAGCCCTCTGTGCCCCCATTTTCTGTCTAAAAGCAGGCCATGAATTTCCATTTTTAAAGGTATCTCCTCTCATGCCCAAAAAAAAACTACTCCAGAGACAATTCTTAGCACTGGACAGGATGCTTATCTGTGTAACAAACATACTAAAACAACTCTTATTTACTATACATTTCCTCTCCTCACTCCCCGTGCTGCCCTCACCTCCCCGCCCTCACATTCCCCTGATACTCCAGAAGTGAATCCCTCTTCCTTTGTCTAGCCTAAGATGGTGTATAAGCCTTCAATTCTAAGTGCCTCCTTGAGTCACAATTCTTTGGGAACTTTCATGCATATATATGTAATTAAATTGGTTTTGCCAGCTGGGCGCAATGGCTCACACCTATCATCCCAACACTTTGGGAGGCCAAAGTGAGTGGATCACCTGAGATCAGGGGTTCAAGACCAGCCTGGCCAACATGGAGAAACCCCTTCTGTACTAAAAATAGAAAAATTAGCCAGGAGTGGTGGTGGACACCTGTAATCCCAGCTGCTACTCGGAAAGCCTGAGGCGGGAGAATCACTTGAACCTGGGAGGTGGAGATTGCAGTGAGCTGAGATCATACCACTGCACTCCAGACTGGGCGACAGAACAAGACTCCATCTCAATAAACAAACAAACAAACAAGTTTATTGTAGCACTATTTACAAAGACTTGGTACCAACCAAAATGCTCATCAGTTATAGACTGGATATAGAAAATGTGGCACATATACACCATGGAATACTATGCAGTCATAAAAAAGAATGAGTTCATGTCTTTTTCAGAGACATGGATGAAGCTGGAAACCATCAATATTAGCAGACTAACACAGGAACACAAAGCCAAACACTGCATGTTCCCACTCATAAGTGGGAGTTGAGCAATGAGAACACATGGACACAGGGAGGGGAACATCACACACTGGGGTCTGTCAGGGTTTGGGGGTCAAGGGAAGAGATAGCTTTAGGACAAATACTTAATGCATGCATTGTTTAAAACCTAGGTGATGGGTGGAAGATTGCAGCAAATCAACATGGCACATATATACAACAAGCATACAACATGTTTTTATGTATACATGCCACAGCATGCAAGTCACATATGAACAACATGTGTACTGCACTATTCTACACATGTGCCGCACTCCACAGCATGCAAGTTACATACGTGCCACATGTGTAGAACATGCATCCTACATGCTGGGAGCTTGCATGCTAAACATGTAGAATATGCACACTACATGCCACAACATGCACCTTGCATTTTTGACATGCACACTACATGCTACAACATGCAATCTACATATGTGCAGCGTTCATGCTACAGCCTTATAACATGCTTACTGCATTCTGCAGCATGCAGACTCCATGCATGACACATGTGTGACACATGCATGGAACATACAACACATGGTACTTGGGTGATGTCTGCATGCTGTATGCTTGTAGCATGCCTGTAACATGCAAGCTACATGCATGCCACATGAATGAGCACAGCATTGATGCCACATGCATCTGACATGCAAGTGACACGTGTGCAGTATACATGAAACATCCATGACGCAAGCGTATAATGCATGCACAGTGCCCACAATATGCTTTCAATATGCGCACATTATGCTCAGAGCTTGCGTGCATGTTTGCAGCATGTGTGCATGCCAGAACATCCTGGAAACATGCACGCAGCATGAACATTACATGCTGCAATGGGCGCACAGCATGCATACAACATGCATACCACATGCTACAACATGTGAGAAACATGCATGCAGCATGCACCTTACACACTGCAAGATGAGCACATGTATGCTACTCTGTGTGCCATGCATGCAACACGTGCTACATGCCACAGGATTCAAGCTATGCGCCTGGAACATGTGTAATACATGCTACAAATGGAAGATACATGCATGCAATATGAGTAGAGCATGTAGTCTACATGCATATTGCATGCTACAAAATGTAAAACCACATGCATGTGACGTGTGTGTCACATGAGTAGGGCATGTATCATGCATGCATTGAGTCTGCGTGCTATACACGTAGTACATGTGCACTTCGTGCCAAATACAAGTTACATGCTTGCAACATGATACAACATACAACCCACATGCTAGTAACATGTGCACCACATGCAAGCTACATGTTGAAACATGTGTGAAGTATGCATGCAACGTGCACATTACACACTGCAAAATGTTTCTAACATACTTGCAGCTGTATATTACATGCTCTGACATCTGCACAGCATGCATGCTACATTAATAATAAATGCACACTGCATGCCACAACATGCAAGCTATATGCTATGGCATGCAAGACACATGCATGCAATATGCATACTACAGTCTTATAGCATGTCTGTAACATTCATGCTGCATGCCACAACATGCACACTACATGCTTGTAACATGTACACTATGTAATAAAACATGCAAGGTACATGCATTTGACAAGCTTGCCGCGTGTGTAGAGCATGTTTTCTGTATGTGTGTGGCCTTTATGCTGCACATGTACAATATAGGTCCTGCATGCCACAACGTACAAGCTACATGCTTGCAATATGCACACTACATGTCACATCAGACCTACATGCTTTTAACATGCTTACTGCATATTGAGGCATGCAAGCTACATGCATGAAACGTGCATGTAGCATGCACATTACATGGGGCAACAGGTGCACTTTGCAATATGCGTGCTGCATGCCACACCATACATGCAGAGACGTGCACACCATGTTTGCTACATTTGTGATACATGCACACTAAGTGCACAACATGCAACCTACATGCTTGTAACACACACTATATGCTACCATATGCAATTAACATGCATACTACATTCTTCCTACATGCACACTGCATGCTACAACATGCAAGCTACGTGTGTGCAACATGCTTACTGCATGCTTGCAACAAACCTACTACACCCTACAACATGCATGCCACATGCATAAAGCATGTATTCTGCATGCAATTCACATACATACTTGCACATAACATGCATGCATCATGTGCACATGCATACCGCATGTTACAAAATGTGTGCAACCTGCATACAACATGCATATTACATGTGTACACTAAGTGTTCATGTGTAGGCACACAGACAACATGAATATCATGGTTCTACCTCATGCATGTAACTTGCCAGAACATGCATGCTGCATGCATGCAACACGTGTGCAACATTCATGAACATGCATACTACATGCTACCACATGCATACTACATGTGTGCTACAAGTGCTCAGCTACCCCTCAAGAAGAATATAAGAAGTGCAATAGGTACCTTTAAAAATGCTATATTAAGCTCTCCTTTTTCTTCTATTTAAAGTTTCAAGGAAAGGCTGCAAAGGCAGACAAATACAACCAAAAAGCATATAAGTAAGTAGCAAACCCTCAAAAACCTAGAGTCACTGCAGGAGAATGGCTGAGGAGTTAACATCAAGAACTCACACATGATTGCTAGTTTGTAGATGATGCAGCTCAATACTGATGGCTGTTTTAGAAAAGAGAACAAATAATGAGGAAAATGTAAAATACTGGTTAGTCTACATAAAATATTTATTACAGTCATCAGTATTAAGTGTTTTCTCTTGCATATTGTACAGTAATACTTTGTTTTAATGTGTTCTATTTAATGGGTCATACTTACTTGCATTGTATTGAATTACGAAAGTGATTTTGTAAGGAATTCACCAACTCACTGATGGTGTTGAGGTCCACTATGTCCCGACCCCAATTCTTAGCATTTTTAGCTACATAAGTTGTAATGCCCAACATAAAATGAAAATGAGGGACCCTTTTTTCTAAAGTTATTAAGAATTTCAGGATGGTGACAGTGGCGCATAAACCAAAAGTGAAGTCCTTCTATACACTGAGTTCATCTAAGTACAGGGCTCTGTATGACTACAAAAGTTGCACACCCATGAAGCCAGGCCTGTTTTAACAGGCAATCCTATTCATATAATTTTCTCCAGCTAGTTTAAATACTCCTGGCAAACAATGGCCTTGGGGCAGCCAAAATTAATGGGCTCAGGGCACCCAGGACATAATAAAATATTGACCGTAAGTCAATGACATGGCTTGCATTTTATGTTATTAAAGAAGTTGGGAAATCTACCATGCTAGTTTTTCTTTGCCAAGAAATAAAGATTATATCTAGAGACAGATAATTTCCCTCGAGAAATTACAATCTCCCATCTTTCCTTGCTGTGTCGCTAAGCCTTATTTCTTGGACTATTTTTCCATGTGTGAGTTAATCTAAAGGAATATGAATGAATCTTTTCAGGCTCCGCAGTAGCTTACAAAAAATTCTTCTAAAATGTCTTTTAGATTTTCTTTTTGGCCATGTTACTGTAAATGAGGCAGCCAGGTTTTTGTTGTTGTAGTCGTTGTTGTTCTTAAATAATTTTAAGATTTTGCATATCTTGGATAACAGCTGAATATTGTGGCCTTTCCAGTTAGACAGAAGACAAAGTAGAAGCAGATTCTGGCTTCACAGTTTCTTTCACATCCTCTGTCTCTTTCGTCTCCCATTTGTTCAGTGATTTCATTCTTTCTCCATTATGTAGTTTAAGAGATTAGGAACCCGTTTTATTCATCTGACAACTTTTTTTCAAAGAATTAGCATTACACCTACGTCTAAGAAAATGAGTTCCCTGACAATGCTGTCATTGCTACCTACTTGTATTTAGGGAAACACTCGAATGTTAATATGTTCCCTTCATACTTGACCCAAAATTTGGATAACAGCTCCCAAAAGGTGCTATCAGGAGTGACAGTGATAGCAAACCCATAGAACATGCCATAAACCCACTTACTCTCTGTGAACATAAAAAACATGACTGACCAATTGTGATAGTTTTGCACATCAACTCCAGATACAAACTTAAAATCCCTCTTAACACTGCCTTCCAGACTGCCACTGTCTGTTAATAGGTTGCCCTGTGAGTGGAAACCTCTTTACTGTCCGTGAGCCAGTGGAAGATGGCTACAAGGAGGCATGGGTCCTAAAACATAATAATGCATCTTCCACATAAATGAAAGTCTAGCACTTACAAAGTGTTTTCATAGCTTTAGATTTTATCACTTCCATTTGAATAAATGTATTACCAATAAATTTTAAGGAGGGCTAAGAAGATTACATCTTTTGTACTTTGAGATTATTTTAAGGAAGTTTCTATAAGAATTTTACTGTTCTGCAAATATAGTACCAGATAATTGAAAATTACCATACAAGGATTATATGGCCATATTAGAGTATTTCTATGAATATTGATGCCTAAAAATGTGGAAAATCTATGAAAATATGACTAAGAGCCATTTTAAAGAAATATAGGCAAAATAAGGACCCCAATAGTTAATATAGTTTTAGCTACAATTTATCACCACTAAACCCATTATCAGGGGTTTTGTGTGTTATTTTTGCCTCCAAATTGAAAATAAATTGTTTATGGATAGGAAGATTTCATTGAATCTGTGTTTCCTAACAATAGCAGAATTTTGATTCTCCAACTACTCGCACTAGTTCCTGAATGAATTATTTTACTTTACATGGTTTCTGGTCAAGATATGTACAGAGAAGTGGACCTTTCACTCACAATCATTGCTAGACTGGGTTCCAAATTGCTAAACTGTGAACAAACCTCAGAGGGCAGTTGTGAAGGTTAAAAGAGGTAAGTCAAGAGCTTTGAAGAGTGCCATAGCAAGGTGTGCTCAACACGTTAGCTATGGTAAAATATTTTGATGATGATAGTGAAGATGTTTCTTTTTTCCCTTAGCAATTTTCTCACTACTGCCATTTCTCGCCATTGTAGTAACATGGAATAACTATCACTAAGTGACTATTAAATATCTGCTTTTCAATTCCTAACTACTGGTTGATTTAATGATTTACTTTGAAGGAGAATGTGGTTATCATCCTAACCTGCATTTACTCTGGACAACCACAGTTTATTTTACTAACGATTGCCTATTTGCAGTTGTAGGATTGAGACTATAAACCTTCTCAATTCCTGGTGCCAGAGAATGCGTAAGGAATTCTGGTCAACAAGTCATCCAGCTGCTCTGTTGTTTCTAATTTGGCTGCCAGGATCAAGTTGCTTCTTAAAGAAACTTCAATAACTTTTCTTTCCAAAACGTTAACCTTCATCATCTCATGGCTTAAGTGTTTAATGATTACTTCATAAACAAATTTTCATACTGCCCCATGGTTACTCGCAAAGTTATCCAGCTATTTTATGTTTGTCCCCTTTTTCAATCTGCTTAACATTTTAAAAAAAATTTGTGAAGCTGAGCATATGGTGAAAATGAACCAGCAAAAAACTAGGAAGCTGTAATAAAGACATATTTTCCAAAGATAGCCTTTTCTAGGATTTTCAAGGGAATCTTTTTTCCCCTTTAAAGTTGCAAGGTTGAAGATGAATCTCTTTTGCTCCATTTGTAGTAAGTCACTAAGGTAGGCGATAGTGAACTGTTGTCTGTGTAGTACTAACTCTGGAGAAAATAGGGTTCTGGGCAGGGAACAAGTGAGAGGGACTTTTCTTCCCTGTCACGGGGAGACTAGGTCATTCCAATTAACCTTCCCTCTAAAGATCCATAGGAAACCATGTTAAACAACAACACTATTTGCCTCATAACGTCAGATCATTAAGAATAGAGAAATGGGCTGGGTGCAGTGGCTCATGCCTGTAATCCCAGCACTTTGGGAGGCCGAGGCTGGTGGATTACGAGGTCAGGGGATCGAGACCGTCCTGACAAACATGGTGAAACCCCGTCTCCACTAAAAATACCAAAAAACTAGCTGGGCGTGGTGGCGAGCGCCTGCAGTCCCAGCTACTCGGGAGCCTGAGGCAGGAGAATGGTGTGAACCCGGGAGGCGTAGCTTGCAATGAGCTGAGATTGCACCACTGCACTCCAGCCTGGGAGACAGAGCGAGACGAAAGAAAGAAAGAAAGAAAGAAAGAAAGAAAGAAAGAAAGAAAGAAAGAAAGAAGGAAGGAAGGAAGGAAGGAAGGAAGGAAGGAAGGAAGGAAGGAAGGAAGGAAA
>NW_016806331.1:4970889-5001472 GCF_001698545.2 Rhinopithecus bieti
TATCACAAGAACAGAAAACCAAACACCGCATGTTCTCACTTATAGGTGGGAACTGAACAATGACATCACTTGGACTCGGGAAGGGGAACATCACACATTGGGGCCTATCATGGGGAGGAGGGAGGAGGGAGGGATTGCATTGGGAGTTATACCTGATATAAATGACGAATTGATGGGTGCTGACGAGTTGATGGGTGCAGCACACCAACATGGCACAAGTATACATATGTAACAAACCTGCACGTTATGCACATGCACCCTAGAACTTAAAGTATAATAAAAAAAAAAAAAAAAAAAAAAAAAAAAAAAAGAAAAAAAAAGAATGAAAAGGATTCGTGATGAAAGGCACAGTGACGGAGGAAGTAATAGAATGCAAGGTAAGTGGTAAATATGGTAATATATGATTAAATCTAGTGGGAAATTCCCTGCTTGCAAATCTGGAGAGACAGAAAGTAAGTGACCAGTTTCCAGGGGCTAGGGAGAAGGGGAGAGGTCAGTGACTGTTGAAAAGCAAAGGATTTCTTTTCAGAGTGATGGAAGTGTTTTAAAATTTGATTGTGGTGATATTTGCACAATGCTGTGAGTATACTAAAATCCGTTGACTTGTACGCTTTAAAAGGATGCATTTTATGTCATGTAAATCATCTTTTGATGAAGCATTTTTAGAAAAAGAGAAAGAATTAGGACAACAGTAGTATGTAAATTAAAAGAAGATACATAGACGAGGTATTCTGAGATCATCGAATTGTCTGGAAAAAGGAAAAAATGTAGGATTTGTCATCAGGCTATACGATTATGTTTTATGCACATCGTACAGGTGTGGCATTTCACACACACACACACACACACACACACACACACACACACACACAAGTTTTTATAAAAGAATGAGAGGCAACTAAGGCAAAAGGGCTGATTACTAGGAACTACTCCATTTTCCTAGCCAATTCCTTCTTAACGAACCCCTAAATAGAACAGTGATGCAGTTTTTAAGTGCACAGACAGTGGAAAGGTAATACTTTTCTCTAATGCTTTCTTCCTACACTGGAATATGTAAGGCAGTAGAAATAAAGAATATGAATGCACTTAGTAAAGACAATGAATACAAATCACCTTAAAGAATGAAAATATAAAGTTTGAAATAAAACAACTGACTTATATTCGAAAGGCTATGACTTCACAAGTATTTTTCTGCTTTATAAATGCCAACTGTTGTAAACCACTTTCCCAGTGCTTACACTACCAAAAGCAGGATCCACACTCTACTGTCTACCCCCAAACTGACCAGATTGTCTACACACAGTAAGAAATCAGATACTTGCTCACTGGTGGAATGAATATATGTTTGTATGTATTCACAAACGGATAGAAGACAGGATTTCTAGAAGTTAGATGTTTCAAATTTCCTGGAAGCAAGAGAAAAAAATTCACTTTTTTCTCTTTTTCTATTAAAATGTGTATTACAGTTATCTTCCAAGCTTACAAATATGGAAAGTAACACATCTATAGAATTTTATAGATTTCTGGGTGAAATGGAATAAATTCACACCCTGGAGGAAGTATGAGTTACCATTAGATATAGAGTTTACTTTCTACTTTGTTCCTTCTACTGAGTAACAGTAATCCTGACTTCCGATCTAGAACCATTGACACTGGTTTTCCTTTTGGAAGACATCTCCAGAATCAGTACTCTTACTCCAGATAGCCTCATCTAAAACTACTGCAAATCTTCTAAAACCTTCTCAGTTTCTTAAAGATAGTTCTCAATTTCTTACTCTAAAGTTTCTCTTTCCTAAGTTTGTCTTTTATCCAACACTAATTAATAGCTATAATTTAAGATCATTTCTCTTTACTCTTCAGGTATAAATAGAGAACAATTCCTTATAGAATTTTTTGTTGTTTTGCTAACTATTGTTAAATCGTTACCTTTTCATATCACACTGTTGCTTTAATGGCAAAATGAGCTTGGCTCTTCTAAAATTCAATTTACCAAGCTGTCTGCCCAGATTCCATTTGAGGAGTTTAACTGAACTCTGTGGAGGCTTTACAGTATCTCAATTACATCTCAGAAGAAATTAGCTCAGAAAATGCCAGCTCTGCCTCACAGGGCTTGGCAAAAATAGAGTAATGGTCTGGCTGTGTCAGTGATGGGAACTGCAACAGACAGAGGAATAGAGGAATTAAGACAAAGAATGGATCAGTAGTCAGAGTTCAAGGGGGGAAATGCTGGTGGTCATTCAAATACAAGAGAAAATCAGAGTCTGGAATGAAACAGTCTTGGAACAGAAGCAGATTTGGGTGTTTGTGCAGATAGACAAGAGCAGAGGGAACTCTAATACTTACCCCTAGGACAAAACTCACCTTCTAGGGGCTGTGGTTAGGCCAGCCTTCAGTGACCCACCAGCTCTACGCAGGGAGCCTCTGGTGCTCACAAATCTTAGATGCCCAGCGGCTTCTGACAAGCAACAAGACACAGTTCAGAAGCAGATGGGGAAATTGTTCTAAACAAGGAGGTCTGCACCAGAAATAAGAGTCCTAAAAGCGAGATTTCATCCCACTGAGGAATTTGGAATCAGATGGTTGGTCTCAAAAAAAATAAGCAGAAAGGCCTAATGTTATAACTCTTGAGAAGTGAATAAGAAAGAAATATCAGCATGATATCATCCATGGAAAATTGGCCTCGGTTAATGATGAGAGAGGAGTTTAGAAAAACCCAGTAAGAGTTCATTAGAAAAAAGTAATGTCATGTGTTTACCTTTCAAGTATTTTTCCATATTTTAATATGGTTTTATTTATTACAGTATGAAATGTGATTTAATGTTATTTAAAAGACTATTTAATATAGAGGCAGAAGGACTGCTTGAGTCCAGTAGTTTGGGACCAGCCTGGGCAACATGGTGAGACCCTATCTCTATAAAAAAATACAAAAATCAACCAGGGCCAAGCACTGTAGCTCCCACCTGTAATCTCAGCACTTTGGGAAGCTGAGGTGGGAGGATTACTTGACTTCAGGAGTTCGAGATCAGCCTGGGCAACATAGTGAGACCTCATCTCTACAAAAAATAAGCAAAATTAGTGGGCCATGGTGGCACGTGCCTGTAGTCCCAGTTACTTGGGAGGCTGAGGTGGGAGGATGGCTTTAGCCCAGGAGTTTGATGCCGCTGTGAGCTATAATTATGCCACTGCACCCCAGTCTAGAAAACACAGCAAGACTCTATCTCTAAACAAACCAAAACAACAGTAAAACAACACAAACCTTATTCAATGTAAATAATACTGATGTTGTATATTCCTGGAGCCAGGATCTAAAAGGGCCACATCCAGAGGTGATATTCATAATTCCCTGTTTAATGATGCTTGGCATGGGCACAAATCAACACTGCCCAATCAGAAATGAGCCCAGTCTTCGTTCTGCAGCTAGCTTCTGAAAGCCCCCAGCCATGTCAGGCATTAACCCTTTATTGCTAAGAGTTAGAAAAAGAGGTCCCAAGGAAGGAGACAGGCTAAGGCAGTATAGGTTTATTTTTCATCAATATTGTACATAAGCATTTCAATATTTTAACAACCATTTTGCAAAACACACTGATGACTATCAGCTGTAGTTACAGCCCACAGGCTAACTCTGATCACATGTCTGAAAGCACAGTGGGGCTTTAGCCAGACTGCTAGGGATTGAATCCTAGACTTGCCTTTTACTAGCTCTGTGACCTTATGAGGTTTATATAATCTATAAAAAGCATTGATGTGAAGATTACATGAGCTAATTCCTATAAATTGTTTAAGAAGAGAGTCTGACACATACTAAATGCTCAATGCAGCAATATGATCTATTGATAGTGGCTACCTGGAACACTGTGCAGAGCAGGAAAAAATGTTATTGCGATTGATTAGCAATGAATGCCATAGGCAAGAAAAAGGGTAGTGTCAATAAGGAGTGCCATAGGTTTACCAATTCTGCTTTAGTCCAACCCTAAAACCCAGCTTACGTAGGTGTGCTGAGCACGTTACTTATAGCAGCATCATTACATCAACAATAAACAAACGGGAAGACTCTTAGAAGCCCTTTTAGTTTGGTCCCAATCTAAAATCAGTGATGTAAATACCTATCACCATTTCTTAATGTAGATTTGACAACTGACAGTTTTGAGATCTTGTCAGACCAACATCTCCCAATAGATACATTTTGCCTTGGATCACCATCTGGAAACCTACATGTTCTATTTTTTTCCTTTTGTGTTTGTGTTCCTGAGAGTTTTGTGAGGTGAAATTTCCAAAATGGAGGCTGAAAATCGTCAGGTCTGTCTTCAGAGATGGCTGAATTCTGGTTGGGGGCCTGGGACAAGAGGTGTAAAAATAACACATGTGACTGATCTTTTAATTCTGATGGGGTTGTCTCCTGCCGTATTAATGCCTCCTAGGCCAGACGTCTTTCCCTGATATGTATGTTCATTACTACCTAAATTATTGTGCATATCTTAACAAATGATACAATTTCACTAAAGATAATTTGGGAGGTGATCACTGGGGGAACTTTTGATAAAATTAAAATTGTTCATCTTAAAGATAACTTGGAGCAAAAGAGCAAGACAATTTATTCAATGTCAATTCAAAGGTAATTCAAGGATAATTCAAATAAAGTATTCAAGAGTTTGTCTTTTCTAGTTTTCCTTTTTTTAGTAAGAAGCTTCTAACCAAAATTCTGACATCAGAATAGCTTCATTTAAAAAATTCTTTTTTTCAGCTGGGTGTGGTGGCTCATGCCTGTAATCCCAGCACTTTGGGAAGCCGAGGTGGGTGGGTCACCTGAGATCAGGAGGTCAAGACCAGCCTGGCCAACATGGTGAAGCCCTGTCTCTACTAAAAACACAAAAATTAGTTGGGTGTGGTGGCGGGTGCCTGTAATCTCAGCTACTCGGGAGGTTGAGGCAGGAGAATCGCTTGAATCCAGGAGGTAAAGGCTGCAGTGAGACGAGATAGCGCCATTGCACTCCAGCCTGGGCAATAAGAGTGAAGCTCAGTCTCAAAAAAAAGAAAAAGAAAAAAGAAAAAATTCTTTTTTCAATGTTGATGAAAAATGTGGAAACACTTAAGGCCTTATGATTGCACCTAAAACCTGGCAACTTCTTATGTCCCACTCTGACTCTTCCTACTTAGAATACTTCCCTCCCTCCCAGCTGCCAACTTCTCTCATTTCTCAGTCTCTCTAGACCTTCTTCCCTTTCCCGTGTTATAAGCTGAATTCTCTCCAGCACTCCATCCAGACACATCCTCCTGCTCTGCTTCTATACCCAAGGTATTAATATAAGTTCTCCTTAAAAACAGCATGATCATATTTTACTTTCTTTTATATGGATAAAATTGATTTTTACATATTTAATTTGGAATTTTTTGCATCTGTATGCATATGGGATTTTGGTTTTCAGTTTTCTTTCCATGTAATATCTTTGTCTGATTTTCTTAATAGTATAATTCTAGGCTTAGAGAAGAGTTGAGAAGTGAACCTTCCTCTTCTCTTTTCTGAAAGATTTTACACAGCATTGTTATTAGGTCTTCCATAAATATTTGATGGAATTTACTAGTGACATCCTCTGGTCCTGGAATTTTCTTTATGGGAATGTTTCAAATTATAAATTCAATTTAATCTATTCAATTTATTTTAGTCTATCATCATTCACTTTGTTCTTATTTTTATTATTTATTTCTATCTACTAATTTAGGGCTTAATTTGCTTATGGGTTTGGCTGAAAAGTTCTTAGGGCAGGATAGCAGAAACAGTGTGAGTCTTCATTTTGAATGATTTCTTGAGGCAAGGATCAATGCAGACCAGACGAGGATCTGTATGAAGAAGGAAATGTTATGTGAGTCCCAAGACATTCTGAGGTTGTAATTGAATAACTAATGTTTATTCCAGAAGCAAAGTGGGTTTAACATTAGAAATCAATCATTGACTATAATCCCAGCATTTTGGGAGACCAAGGCGGGTGGATCACGAGGTCAGGAGATTGAGACCATCCTGGCTAACATGGTGAAAACCCATCTCAACTAAAAATGCAAAAACTTAGTAGGGCGTGGTGGCACACACCTGTCATTCCAGCTATTTGGGAGGCTGAGGCAGGAGAATCACTTGAACCCCGGAGGCAGAGGTTTCACTGAGCCAAAATTGCACCAATGCACTCCAGCCTGGGTGACAGAGAGAGGCTCCATCTCAAAAAAGCAAGTAAATAGAAATCAATCATTGAGTCAATGCAATTCACTAAAGAAGATTATGTCAAAGATGCAGAAAAAGCAAAAAATTTAACACCCATTCGAGAAACATTTTAAGTAAATTAGAAATAGAAAGGAACTTTTCAATGCAATAAAATGTGCCTGTACAAAACTACTATTAGCATCATAGCAAATGATTAATGATTGATTATTTCTTTCCTAAGTTGGGCACAAATCATGGATGCTGTCTCTCATGACTTCTATTTAACATTGTCCTATTCAGTGCAATACAGCAACAAAAAGAAATAGCATGAATATGCAATGGAAAGGATGAAGTAAAAGTGACTTTAGTAGCAGATTACATGGTTTTGTATGTAGAAAATCCTTAGGAACCTTTGAAAAAGCTACTAGAAATAATAAGCAAATTTAGAGAGATCACAGAGCCAATTTTAAAATATTATTTCTAACTACTAGCAAAAAAAAATTGGAAAATTTATTAAGAAAGCAACAGTTTCAATGACATAAAAAAACATGAACTTAGTGATAATTTAATACAATACAGTCATTCTTGCATAACAATGTTTTGCCCAAAAACAAATGACTTATGCAATGGTGGTCCCATACAATTATAATGGAGCTGAAAAATTCCTATTGCCCAGTGACCTTGTAGTACAATTACAGTTGACCTTTGAATAAGAGGGTTAGGGGTGTCGACCCTCGAGTAGTTGAAAATTCTCAGATAACTTTTGATTCTCCCCAAACTTAACTAAAAGCCTATTGCTTGATCAGAAACTTTATTGATTAACACTTATTTATTGTATGTTATATGTATTATATACTGTATTCTTACAATAAAGTCATAACATTTTATTATTAAGGGAATCATGAGGAAAAGAAAATACATTTATAGTACTGTACTATATTTTTTGATATCATAAATTTACATAATCTGTTTACAAGATGAATCATCTTTCTGAATTGTCAGACAACTGAAGCTGCAGGCCGCAACCTATGGTACATTTGAAGCAATTCGACTTTTTCTTGTAATGTTGTAACTTTCGTCTGTTTCTTAGGAACGCTTTCAACATCACTAGTGGCACTTTGTACGGGTCCCATGGTGTTATTCAAGGTTTATGATATTGCATTAACTACAACAAAAGAAATGTTAGAACTTTGAGAGCTCACTTTTTACTGCAATATGTAATTTACTGGAAAGACAAGCTGCAGAAATGATTAGCATGACAGACTTCTAAGAGGATACTTGCAACGCTTGAGCTTACTGCAATAGCAACAGGAGATAGCTAGAAAGTTATTACAATAGTACAGTATGTGCTACAGTTAACTTTACACCGTTGTGATTTAATATGGCATCTTTACGTTTTTTACATTTCTCTCAACTACAAATGGCGCCATATACAGTCTGTGTTTGTGTATATAAGTTTTGATAAATTTTAACATTTTATAATAGATTTGTATGTATTTTATGAAACTAAATGACAAAATAGATTAACATCTACATACATTTTATGTACTCATGATATACCTTTTTTTATTATCATTTTTTTCTCCAGATGGAGTCTTGCTCTGTCACCCAGGCTGGAGTTCAGTGGCGCGATCTCGATTCACTGCAACCTCCACCTCCCGGGTTCAAGCAGCTCTCCTGCCTCAGCCTCCCGAGTAGCTGGGATTACAGGCACCCACCACCCCACCTGGCTAATTTTTTTATTTTTAGTAGAGACAGGGCTTCATCATGTTGGCCAGGCTGGTTTCGAGCTCCTGACCTTGTGATCCACCTGCCTCGGTCTCCCAAAGTGCTGAGATTACAGATGTGAGCCACCATTCCCGGAATTTAATTATATATATATATATTTCTAGGCTATGTGGTTTATCTGTGAGATTTTTCAAATTGTCACAAATCCCCAAAACATTTTATGATCTATATATTGAAAAAAAATCACATATAAGTGGACCAACACAGTTCAAACTTGTGTTGTTCAAGGGTCAACAATATTTTAAAAATAAATTTAGTATAGCCTAAGTGTGCTATGTTTATAAAGTCTACAGTAACGTGCTGTAATGTTTTAGGCCTTGACCTTTACTCACTACTCACTGACTCACCCAGATCAACTTTCAGTCGTGCAAGCTCTATTCATGGTAAATGCCCTATGCAGATGTTCCATTTTTTTCTTTTCTACTGTATTTTTACTGTACCTTTTCTATGTTTAGATATGTTTCTACATTTAGATATACAAATAGTTACTATCATGTTACAATGGCCTACAGGGTTCAGTACAGTAACATACTGTATGGGTTTGTAGCCTAGAACCAATACCATATAACCTAGGTGTGTATTGGGCTACATTCTTTGGGTTTGTGTAGATACACTCTATGATATTCACACAACAACAAAATTTCCTAACAATGCATTTCTGAGAACATATCGCTGTTTTTAAGTAAGGCATAATCGTAAATTCCAGATCTAACAAACAATCTCTGCCCCCTTAAAAAAACAAAAAAGCAGAAAACATCACTGAGAGACATTAAAGACCTAAATAAAGGGAGACATATATAATTTTCCTGGATTACTAAATTCAATATTGCTAAGATGTTCTTCATGAATTGACCGATAGGTTCAATATAATTCCAATTAAACTACTGGAAGGCTTTCTACTTTTGGGAGAGAGAGTAGGATTTGACAAACTCACTGTGAAATTTATATAGAAATATAAATAAATAATCTAGAAAAACTGAACAATATTGAAAACAATCAACAAAGCTGTAGGAATTCTACTATCTGAATTCAAGCCTTAGCATAGAACAACAGTTATTAAAATACAGTGTGACATTGGCTTAATGATAAACTTGTAAATCAATGGAACAAAATAAAAAAGGTCCAGAAATAAACCCATACATATATGGTTCATTGATCTTTAACAAAGAGGCCAAAAGTTATTTAGTGGAAAAGGATAGTCTTTTCACCAAATGAAGCTAGAAGAACTTGATATTTATATGGAATAAAAATGGGCCTCAATTTTTACTTTATACCATATTTAAAAAATTCAAATGAATCATAGACCTAAAATAAAGCAAAACCATATAAATCTAGAGGAAAACTAAGGATAATATTTTGTGAACTTGTGCTCTGCAAATATTTTTTTGAACATAAAAAAAGCATGAATCCTAAAAGGAAAATTGATATATTAGACTTTATCAAAATTAGGAAGTCCTGCTGTTTGTAAGACTTTTGTTAAGACACCGTTAAAAGGTTGAAAAGAATTACGTCCCATCAATCGGAATTATTTGAGTGTTTTTAGCATGAAGGCCACTGTTTGAATTTTGTCAAAGGCTTTTTCTGCATCTGTTGACGATAATCATGGGTTTTTGTCTTTGGTTTCTGTTTATATGCTGGATTACATTTATTGATTTGCGTATGTTGGAACCAGCCTTGCATCCAGGGATTGAAGCCACTTGATCATGGTGGATGGGCTTTTTGATGTGCTGCTGGATCCGGCTTGACCAGTATACTTTTGCACTGGTGGTGGGATTGTAAACTAGTTCACCATTATGGAAAACTGTATGGTGATTCATCAAGGATCTAGAAAGTAAAGATCCCACTATGACCAGCCATCCCATTACTGGGCATATACACCAAAGGATTCATTAAAATCATGGCTGCTATAAAGACACATGCACCGTATGTTTATTAGCAGCCACTATTCACAATAGCAAAGGACTTGGAATCCAACCCACATGTACCATCTGGTGACAGACTGGATTAAGAAAATGTGGCACAGTATACACCATGGAATACTATCAGCCATAAAAGTCCAAGGATGAGTCTGTGTCCTTACTGTAGGGACAATGATGCAGCTGAAACCATCCATTTCTCAGGCGCAAACGCTATCGCCAAGAACAGAAAAACCAAACACTGGAATGGTTCTCCACTCATAGGTGGGAACTGAACAATGAGATCACTTGGACTTGGAAGGGGAAGCATCACACACTGGGCCTTCATGGGGAGTGGGAGGAGGGAGGGATTGCATTGGGGGAGTTATACATGATAGAAATGATGAGTGGGGGCTGACGACGTTGTGATGGGTGCAGCACACCAACCATGGCATAATATACATATGTAACAAACCTTGCACGTGTATGCGACATGTACCCGTAAGAACTTAAACAAGTATCAATTAATAATATAAAAAAAGGGTGAACAAGACCAGTGTACAGAATTGGGAGGAAAACATTTCAATGCACATATTGTCCTTTATGAAACATATAAAGAAGTTATGATAATAAACACAAGTAATTTAATTAAGAGTTAGAAAAGTGTTCAAACTCTTTACAAAAGAAGGCTGATGAATGGCCAGTAAGCACATCGAAAGGTCCTGAACACTCTGGAATTATCAGAAAATACAAACTAAAACTACAGTGAGATGCCACAATACACTCATGAGAAGGGTTAAAATTTAAGTGTTTTTATCAAGTGTGGCAAGAATATAGAGCACATGTAATTCTCATACATTACCGATAGGAAAGTGAAATGGCACACTTTGAAAAATAGTTTGACAGTTTCTTAAGAAGTTAAATATGACCCAGCAATTCCACCCCTAGGTATTTACCCTAGGATTTTACCCTAGGTATTTACCCTGAAAATCTGTATTTGCACAAAGGTTGTACACAAGCAGCTTTGTAACAGACCCAAGTTAAAAGCAATCTGGAGGTCTATCAATAGGTTAGTGGGTAAAAAAATTGTGATGTATTCATACAATTCAATACCACTCAGCAATTAATAAAAGAATGAAATACTAAAATACTGATGAATAAAACAATGTGGATGAACGTCAAACATATTATTCTGAATAAAAGGAGCTAAATACTCAAAGAACATACTTTATTATTCAATTTGTAAATTATAACAATGACAAATTAGTTTATAATGATTGAAAAATAAATCATTGATTGCCTAGGGAAGGGAGGGGAAGTAAAAACTCACTGGAAAGGGACCCAAGCACATTTTGTGGGTTGTGAAATGTTTTATATCTTGATCATGGTGGGAGTTACACAAATGTATCCATTTTTCCTTGAATTGTATTCTTAAAATGAGTACATTTTATAGCATGTAACATATCTCAATAAACTGAGTTTTAAAAACTATTATTTGGCTGAACTAATGAAATATTACAGATATTCAACCAATTTTGACCTATAAAACATCAGGTTTACAGATGGTTTAATCTTATATTTTATGAATGAATGATATATTGTCTGTAATTAATTCAAATTGAATTTTCAAAGAAGTTTTACCATGAGTAATATTTACATCATAATGTGGAGACTTTAAAAAATGGCAAATATATGCACCCCATTCCACCATCTTGCTCCTTTAGGGATCATTGCTAGAAGGCCACTATTTTTGACAGGTAAATAGAGTAAGTCCAAAAAAACAAAATCATTGGATTCTATTTTATTGTAAGTTTTAGAATATTTTGTACTCAATTATATTTGATCAACTCTAACGAAGAGTGGTATAGTTCTACCTACCACAAGTTTCACTCAATAAACATAATATCCTCGGAAATATTTTGGAAGATAGTTTTAAATATGATAATACTTTTACAAGTCAAAATATACATGTTTTCTTCTTAATGGGAAGCTAGAAATATTAATTTCTTTAGGAATGAAGGACAATCTTAGAAAACTTAACAAGAGTGAGAAAACGCATTTAAAAATCAAATTCAATTTCATACTCCTATATCATTAAATGAAGTACACTATTCACTTGCCTAATTTGGAAATCTTATTTTTGAAAAAAAAAAAAAAATGTATTTCCAGATACAATTAGTCAATTCAAAATAACAGCATAAAATTCTTGTTTCTCATATTATTTTTTTCAGTATGTGTTCAGGTTTCTATTTCAGAATGATTAAGAAATTGACTGTGGTCAAGGAGTCCTTCTATGAAAAAGCACCTATCTAATCCTTATTATTAGAAAAATAGAGTAACGATTAAAGAGCAGCAAACTATGACACCTGGATGAGAAAGGACAACATAGTCAACCTTCATTCTTTCTCACTTTTTTCTAAATATATTCTTCAATGACATCCAAATGGTTAGGTCAATTGTTAAGAAACAATTGGTTTCTAAAGGGCAAGCCAGGTTGTTTGGTAGGTACTGAAGCATACAGACGCTAGAAGCATTTTGGGTAAAACTGGTCTTTTTGTGGGATTGCCAAATAAAATACAATATGGCCAGTTAAAATTGAATTTCAGATACTTTTTTAAAGTATAGTATATATTCCATGCAATATTTTTTCATTATACTAAAAATTACTTATTGTTTATCTAAAAACAAAATTAACGGGGTGCCTTATACTTTAATTAGCTAAATCTGCAAATGCTATCACTTGGTCTTGTAGTGATTAATATAATTCAGTGAAATAATAGTCCACAATCTATTAGGTATCATAAAATTTGCTTAACATGTTCCAAACTTGAAAGAAGATTGAACTAACTAGCGAGATTCCTTTCTTGTCTTTCGGTTAAATTGTCAGTGTTGTTTTCTGGGCAATTAATGTTACTCAAATATTGTATAGTTGAAAAATAAGTAATTAAGTAATAAAACTCATTTGTGTATGGAGAAATATCCAACACCTTATTACTTTGGTAAAGACAGTAATGCTTCTGGTTGTATACAGTCCAGCTTCCAGAGAGGAAAGAATGGCTTCTCTGAGAAAGGCTAACAGGAACTTCATTTTCATTTCCTTTAGAAAATTCCCCATGCTTTTGGCTCTGTGTCCTGTGTGTACACGCACAAACACAGTTCCTTTCTGTTTTTTTTTTCCCGTTTATTTCTATTGCAGTGTAGTTTGATGTTGCTTTTATCTGAAAGAAGAAATTGGAAGGTAACATCCAGGCATGAAGATTTGGTGTTTACTTGAACCATTTCATTAATGTTTTCAATTTGTTGAGTGGTTTCCATGTTTCCCAAAGGTTTTCACCCCGTAAAAGCTGATGGATAGGCTGACAGAGCCTTCCAGGCTTGGGCTGGTGTAATGTGAGCTCAGTGCCTGGAAACAATAAAACAGCAATTTTCTGAGAGATTTACCTGCAGAAGAGCCAGGAATATAAAAGCCTTTTCAGTTTCCCACCCTAAGTCTCTTCTTTTCTCTTAGTCCCAGAAGGGGTTTGTGTGGACTGTTTTCTGTCAGGTTAATTGAGGATGACGTTAAAGGTAATCTCAGCGGCTGCTGCCGGAATAGCTCAGAGGGAAAGACCAGTGGAGCAAGTGGAGACTTCATGATGGGAACAACAGAAGCAAAGGTTGCAGGGATTAGAAAATGTCAGATCCTTTCTCTTAAATTCTGGATGGTGGCATCCAGTTGACATTTGACAAGCAATGGTTCTAGCTCCAGTAGGGGCTATGAACCAAGTGAAGGCTTCTCCTGAGTTTGGTCTATCAGGGCTAGGCCAGACTGTCTAAAATTCATGTTGGATGTAGTCCACAACACTGCATTCTCAGAAGGCTGCACCTTGAAACTGGTCTTCTTATGTCACTGAGCAGGAAGAGGTGTGTGTGCTGGATTCAGTGCCCTAAAGAGAGTTCGGGGGTAAGCAGGTCCGGACTAAAGTGATGTGAGCTAGCACCAGCAGGACCTTCGTTCCCCCCTCAGGGTTGTAACAGTGATCAATTAACCTTAACCTTGAAGAAGCCCAGGTTCAGGGTATCCCCATTCAAATTTACGGTCTATCAGATACTTCTGATTTAAAATGCTAGGACCATGGCAATTCTGCCTATTGTTGCCATTTATTTGGTAATCTAATAATTATGTAACAATTCACTTCCAGGTTCACCCAGTAATCCATAACTCTTCCAAGTGTTAAATAACAATACACTTAAAGTAAGCTCTCTGGATAGTCCAAGAAAATTATGTTGGAAAAATCTCATTTAATGGACTTTTTGGCTCTCACGAGGAAACGACCTATTTTTTCAAGAGGTTAGAAAGCTAATGTGAGACTAACTTAGAAGATGTTCTGATGTGATAGAGAAATTGGCTGTGTCTTATTGCTCCATAGGGGAGTGGACATAACTAAAGAGGGAAAGAAGGTCCTTTGGGGGGCCTGAGCTCATTTACATCAGAGGAAGGTTAGGAGCCTTTGATAAGCTCATACTCAAGTTGCCAGAGTAGAGAGGGGATGAGAGGGAGGCATTCAGCCAGACCTAGAGGAGGGACTGGTGTGTTCCTGAGACTGAAGGAAACAGATGGTTCCAACCAGGCCTTTTTAAGTCACAGGTTTTCACTGGTGGACACTTAACATTTTTTCAATTCCACATGGTGCCTCAGGAGGTCATCGGACATGGAAGGGGTGGCACCGGGGTGCCAGGAAAAAGAATTCAAAGTACTGCAGCCTTGAAAGCTTCAGCAGGTCATTGGTCAAGCCATGTGGTGAGAGAAGCAGCAGACGCCGCATGCAGCAAGACCGTGACTATGGCACACACTTAGATTGGAAGTATGGGCCAGAGAGGACGCCAACTGACACACTATTCAATCCTTCATACTGATGCTGGACCTGCACCTCTGGTCTTGGCCTAATTATTGGCCTCAAAGGAGCAAAATGTTGAACACCATCAAGCCTGCCTTGTTGAAAACAGTAATGAGAAGCCCATCTGGAGCCATCTTTGTTAAGTGTTATTATCATATCATACTTAACAGAGGCAGAGTGGTTTTCAGAGGCTCTGATTAGGTGTCAGGAGCTGTGGGAAGCTCATCACCACCGGACAAATGTCATGAGGTCTTTCCAGAGAGAAGCTCTGATTGTTCTGGCTCAGTCTCCCATCTTTGTCTAACCTTCTTCCTGGCATCATCACCAGGCCTCTGCTGGCAGTGGTGCTTTCTGAACGGATTGCTCCGATTAAATGACTTCCAGATGGTGATTTTCTGTTTCAAGGATGAGTGAATATTTCCATAAGTTGCATCTCATTTTACTAATATCACTAATTTATTTGCTTTCTTGCATCCAATCAATCTATCATTCCACTTTATCTGTGGATTTCGTTAATGAGCCATTGACTTCTTCTTCCAGATCATTAGTGAAGATGTCCAATTCTTACCAGACCTAATACCAATTCCCATGGCTCATTGCTGGCTGCCCCAACAGCTCCTGGAGGAGGCATTCATCAGTCTCATACTTGTGACGTCATTATCTTAAACCAATTTTAACCCATTTTGCAAGAAACACTTCTCAGGATGTTTAAAACTTAATGTTTTCCCAAGGAACTCCTAATTTTCACAGGATCAGAACAGATGGCCACATGATATAGCATAATATACCTAGCCATGAAATTCCAGCCTCCGCTAACCAGAGTGTAGGCCCATTCATTCTTTCCCTTTTTTCTAAAGAAGAACAAAAGAAGGATTACACCCCTCTGCTATAATCCACCATGCTTTTTATGCCTTTCCAGCACCACACTTTTCTATTGATTTACCTTTTCTATTTGTCAGAAACTTTCCCTTACAGTCCATCTTCTTGGTTACTTTCAGGGTACTTTATGCAAATCAGCAGGTTACTGTATGGCTGGGAAGCTTACACAGGTGGCTAAAATTTAAATTTAGAGTAGATGATGTTCTCAACGGCTTGGAGAACAGTGTTTCCCAGGCTTTCCTGACTTTTTTTTATTCACTCTTGGTATAAATCAGGTTCTAATTATGTGAACTGAATCAAAGAAAATAATCTGGGATTGGTTTAATTTTTTTTTTTATTTTTAGCCCTAAGTGTTTGGTACATAAAGTGACAAGTTTCAGGCACAGCCCAACACCGATATTTTCTTCTTGACTGTGAAACTTCCTTCTGAAATTAAAAAAAAGAAGCAATTTTCTTCCCTTTATTAAAATAATTTTTTCCTTTGTGAAAGGAGAATAAACATTGTATGTCTTGTATCATTATAACTTGTACAAAGCTGAAAAGGAAACTAAAAAAATTAACTGTTTGGTTTGTTGGAGTGGTAACATTGAAGATACACTGTTCTTTATTATACCCTTGTTTAATATGATTAAAGTAATTTAATATGTAGTATATTCTTATATAGTGAGGTTTTAAGTGTTTTTTTTTTTTTTTTTCCAAAGCTTTTAAGAGAAGAGGTATTCAAAATCTTTGGGGGAAACAATTTCTTTCTGCTTGAGTCCAGGTTAAAATGAATCTCCCAATAGCCGAGTGAAGTAGCATTTTCTGATTCCCAGGCTAAAGGATCTCAGATGTTTGTTTCATCAATTCATGCTACAGAGCATGTGGGTTATGGCATGTAACTCAAAACTATTCAGGAAGGTAAGATGCCACTGGATCCTTGCATGCACTTTTAAGTTTTAGTGATAGTTATTTGACTTTGTATTGTAATATAGTATGGCATAACATAGCATTGCAGAACAAATACATAGCAGAGTAGTTAGAGCGTTAACTTTGGAAATAACAGAGCTTTAAATCTGGTCCTATCACATATTAACTGTATGATTGTGGGAATATCATTCAATTTCTCTGAGCTCCAGTTTTACCCTCTAAAAATATGATAATAACACTTAACAATTATTGTGAGGGTTAAGTCAATCAGGGTTCTCCAGAGAAACAAGAGAAACAGGATGTGTGTGTGTGTGTCTGTGTGTGTGTGTGTGAGAGAGAGAGAGAGAGAGAGAGAGAGAGAGAGAAAGAAAGAGAATACATATGGGGAGTGCAGATTTTAAAGAATTGGCTCACATGATTGTGGAGGCTGGCAAATCCTAAATCTTCCGGGTAGTCTGGCAGACTGGAGACTCGGAATTGTTGCAGTTGGAGTCTGAAGGCAGTCTGCTGGCAGAATTTCTTCTTTCTTGGAGAAAATCAGTCTTTATTCTCTTCGGGCCTCCAATTGATTGGATGAGGCCCACCCACATCATGGAGGGTAAACTGATTTACTGGAAGTCCACTGATTTAAATGCAATTAACATTTAACCTTCACAGAAACATCCAGAAACTGCTTAACCATGGCCCAGCCAAGTAGTCAGGTTGATATAAATTAACCATCACAGTGAAGTCATGTTTGTAAGGCAGGAGAAGTTGACAGTAGTTAGCATTCAATAAAATCATCTCACGAGTTTATGTATCCCAAAGACACGGGGGATGAGGATGAAATTTCTGGATTTTAGAGAATTTCTTTGCTGAAAGTTTGTGATTTGGATTGGCGGGCATATAGCTTAGAAATGGTGTTGTGATTGCCAATTTACTGCTCCAGACTAGAGCTGTAAGTGATCCCAGAAATTGGCTACTCCACTTCATAGAGAAAACAGAAGATCCTGGAAAGGTACGGAGTTAGAAACCCTCACATCACTGCTGCAAAATAGAAAAGATACGTAGGGTGATTCATACAAGTGATCACTAGCTGTACTCTCCTAGCTCTGGGGTAATGCAAAGTCAACACTGCAGTGAGAAATTAGGGCATACCCTTCATTTTGTATTTTTCTCTTCTAAACCATTCACAAAGTGAAGAACCAGATATTTGAAACAATATACCCCACGCCCCCACTTGTCTTATTCTATTCAGGCTGCTATAACAAATTCAGTAGACTGGGTAACATATAAATAACAGAAATCTACTGCTCATGGTCCTGGAAGCTGGGAAATCTAAGATTAAAGTGCCAGCAGATTCATTGTTGTGGACTTATTCACTGCTTGCACGATGGTGCTTTTAGCTATGTCCTCACATGGAGGAGGCACCCAGGGAGTTCCCTTGAGCCTCTTTCAAATGAGCACCTTCTCTTTCATGAAGGCTTTGCCCTCATCATCTAATTACCTCCTGAAGGCCCCACTTTTTAATACCATCACCTTGGGGGTTAGGTTTCATCACGAGAATTTTGGAGAGGTATGAGCATTCAGACGATAGCACCCTCCAAATAATGAAAGTAGAGAAAAGAGAGAACTAGAATAAAAATGTAAATGTACTGATTAATACTGTGGAGAATAAACTTTTAAGACATTAAAGTTTCCCACAAGTAAATTCAACACAAATTTTATTCTGACTTTACTCCCAGTAATGACCTTGCCTTGATCTGATAAGTTTCAGACTTAGAAGTGTGCAGTGAAGACATTTGCATCCTTACACATACCCTCTGAAAAATAAAACAATCTATAAAAGCACAGACAGTGCTGCTTAATAGTACACAGGCAGTGAAAGTAAAATAGATTGCAGGTATTATAGACGTAAGATTAATTTTTAAATGTTTTGAAAATGAGCTTTAATTAAAATTGCACTGAAATGGAGACAGAATCACGAACTGGTTGAACGTTTCCTATTGGAAATATTTTTCTCCTTATGTTGGAAAATGTCCTAAGCCAAGTTTCCTCTCTTGTGACATAGAGAAAATAATGTGGTCTGTCCTCTTTCCAGAGAAGTTATAATTGTCACATACTGCAAGATATGTGAAAACATTTTGAAAAATGAAGTGTTGTAAGTTGAATTATAATTATTTTAGTATTAAAAAGAAGAGAGGAGTAATAGGGTGGAAAATGGGAAGAGAAAGATCTTTAGAATCAGCCAATGTGAAGACTGAATATTAACTGCGTTTCTCTCCTTGTGCAATGGTGAGAAATTTCCTTCACTCCTGTAAGCAAAAAATGTCAGTCTTTATACACTGACGTTTCCAGGTGTGCATATGCTTATAAAGTGCGTAAATGTGAATGCATGAATATGTAAAAGGAAGGGAGAGATAAAAGTCCTATTCTAGTAGTACATTGAATGGAATGATACCATTTAACACACAAGATGCTAAAAATAAAGTTTTCATTTTTCAGGGTCAAGAATAAAATCCTTTGTGGAGGCAAGTTAAAATGAGTCAGGGAAGTGGGGAAAGAATAAGGGAGAAAAGCTGGGGTAGGCTGAGTTTAGACTAGAAGTGAGACATGAAAGAGGTTGCAGGTAGAAAACTTAAATCTACAGAGGTAAACTCCCATCATCTCAGTAGGAGACAGATCTCAGAGCAGAGCAAAACTGTTAGAGCATGAGTCTTTCCTAAATAAATCTCAAAGCTAAAGCACAAAACAAAAACAGAGGTAAAGTTCTAATGACTTCTAGGACTCACTCTGGGAGCCAAGAAAACATATTCCTGAGTCTGGTAAGTCCATAATGCATGTTTCTTGCATGCCTGTTATTAAGTTGTTGTCCCCCAACTCTAAATCTACTCTACTATACCTCGGTGTTGTTATGCTATATCTGGAATTCAGCAAACTGCATCTCTGTTCTGCCAACTGATTCTGTATTAGGCTCTGTTTTTCTTTCTTTTTTTAAATTATACTTTAAGTTCTAAGGTACATGTGCACAACGTTCAGGTTTGCTATATATGTATACACGTGCCACGTTGGTGTGCTGCACCCATTGATTCGTCATTTACATTAGGTATATCTCCTAATGCTATCCCTCCCCACTCCCCCGACCCCAAGACAGGCCACGGTGTGTGATGTTCCCCTTCCTGTGTCCAAGTGTTCTCATTGTTCAATTACCACCTATGAGTGAGAACATGTGGTGTTTGGTTTTTGTCCTTAGGATAGTTTGCTGAGAATGGTGGTTTCCAGCTTCATCCATGTCCTCAGAATGGTGATCATCAAGAAGTCAGGAAACAACAGGTACTGGAGAGGATGTGGAGAAATAAGAACACTTTTACACTGTTGGGGGTACTGTAAACTAGTTCAACCACTGTGGAAGACAGTGTGGCGATTTCTCAAGGATCTAGAACTAGAAATACCATTTGACTCAGCCATCCCATTACTGGGTACATACCCAAAGGATTATAAATCTTGCTGCTATAAAGACACATGCACATGTATGTTTATTGCGGCACTATTCACAATAGCAAAGACTTGGAACCAACTCAAATGTCCACAAAATAGACTGGATTAAGAAACTGTGGCACATATACACCATGGAATACTATGCAACCATAAAAAAATGTAGGCTCTGTTTTTCAAATGCAAGCACCAGAGGGAAACTGAACAGTTAAGGATGAGTAAAGGATTTTGTTTTCCTCTTTTCCCGTTCCTGTGCCTATCCCTCTAACAATGCTTCATCTTAGCAGCAGCAGTTCTTCCTTGTAGCAGCAATTGAATTTTTGTAATGCTTGCAGATCCAGATTCAGGACATACCTTCACCAGCCAGCCAGCACTCCACCCTCCTTAGAGGTCTGGGTATCAGAACTCTTTGCTGAATTCAGGACACCAGAACCAGCTAAGCAGGGTGCAGTGCACCCTGCTTAGAGGATACCCACTCTCACTACTTCTTTTCAACATTGTACTGGAGGTTTTGTCCATTGCCATAAGGCAAAAAATAAAAAAGAAATTTAAAAAATGATCAGGAAAGAAGAAGTAAAGCTCTCTCTTTGTAGATAACATGACTTTTTACATAGAACTTCCTAAGGGATTTATAAAACAACTACTAGAACTAATAAATGAAATGATTAAAGTCACAGGATCAAGGATAGTATGCTAAAATCAGTTGTATTTTTATGTATTACAAAAATAACACGGAAATGAAAATTTACAACTTCCATATGCAATAGCACCAAAAAACATAAAACCCTGAGAACATATGTTGCCATCATACAGGATTTTGTATATTTCTTTCAACTGAGGAACAATGCAGGGTGCTATTTCTCCCATAGCCAGGATACATGCGTCTAGGAAGAAGTGGGTTGAAGTGGGAATGACTTCTGTCATTACTACACCAAATAACCCATTTGCAGAATTTTTGAATCTATACCTACAAGACCTGCTATTCTGAGGTCTTTGTTCCCAAGAGAGAAATCCTTACAACAATGGTTCTATGGATCTGAAGTTTGAAACTTCTACCAGATCATTTTTAGTTCCTCATTAACACCAAGCTGACAGACAAAGAAGGAGAGAGTTATTCTGGTTGGGTGGCTGATCTTGATAACCAAGAGGAAACGGAATGGTTGCTAGAAAATGTGGACAGGGAGGACTGTTTCTGGAACCCAAGAGATACTCTGTGATGACTCTTACTACCTCCTTTCCTAATACTAAATATTAACTGAAAACTACAGCAACCAATAAAAAAAAAAAAAAAAAAAAAAAAAAAAAAGAGGAATTGAAGATTTAGACTTTTTGGGTAAGAACCTTAGCCAGCTAAAATCCTGGCTGATGGGAAAGAAAACATGGGATATGTAATAGAAGAAGGAAGTTATAAATACCAACCACAGGATTCTGAGGGGTTACAGAAATGAGTACCATAGCAGTTGCACATAGCTTCCTCTTTGTTTGCTGCTGCTGTTTTCATGTGTGTGTGCATGGGTGTGTTTGTATATGCTACCTATTTTATTATTTCCCATCCTTTTCCCCTTGTTACTTAATATGTTTTTTGTAAGGCTTAATGCATAATTTAGTATTAGGAAACAGAATATTCAGGTCAAGCTGGGATTGAAAGTGAGGTATAATGAACATAGTTCAGAGATAGCTAGAAATAATTTACATATGAGTTTTACCCACCCCATTTTCTGCGGCAAGGAACAAATAGATATCTATTTGATTTGTTTTTATCTTATCCTTTTAAGTATCAATTTTGTACAAATATTAAATTTGTACAATACAATTTATAAATAGATAAATACACATACATCAGGATTGTATGCTAAAAACCATGATAGCATACATGATCAAAAAAAAAATTCAAAGACCAAGAGGATACAGCATAGTAGTTGGGAGGTCAGGAATAATAGTTTTATTCCCTATGAATGAGCTACTTACTTCTACAAAGAGGGCATTCTATTCCAAAGTCCCAGGCCATGCTCACTCGTCCATTCAGTATCATCTAATATATGGCACCAAGTCAGCAACTAAAAGTGCCTTAGTAGTTATACTACAAAGTTACAGTAATCAAAACAGTGTGGTACTGGTACCAAAACAGATATATAGACCAATGGAATAGAACAGAGGCCTCAGAAATAATGCCACACATCTACAACAATCTGATCTTTGACAAACCTGACAAAAGCAAGTGATGGGGAAGGGATTCCCTATTTAATAAATGGTTTTGGGAAAATTGCCTAGCCATATGCAGAAAACTGAAACTGGATGCCTTCCTTATGCCTTATACAAAAATTAACTCAAAATGGATTAAAGACTTAAACATAAGACCTAAAACCACAAAAACTCTAGAAGAAAACCTAGGCAATACCATTCAGGATAGGCATGGGCAAGAGAATTAATGATAAACACAAAGATGGCAACAAAGCAAAAATTGACAAATGGGGATCTTAATTAATAAAGAGCTTCTGTACAGCAAAAGAGCTATCATCAGGTGAAGAGGCAACTTTATGGAACAGGAGAAATTTTTGCATCTATCCATTGACAAACGGCTATCCAGAATCTACAAGGAACTTACAATTTCAAGAAAAATAACACCCCATCAGAAAGTGGGCAAAGTATATGAACAGACCTTTCAAAATGAAGAATTTATGTGGAAAAAATATGAAAAAGTCATCATCTCACAGGTATTAGAGAAATAAAATCAAATCACAATGAGGATACTATCTCATTTCCAGTTAGAATGGTGATCATTAAAAGTCAGGAAACACAGATTGCTAGAGAGGATATGAAAAAATAGAAATGCTTTTACACTGTTGGTGGGAGTATAAATTAGTTAAACCATTGTAGAAGACAGTGTGACAATTCCTCAAGGTTCTAGAACTGGAAATATCATTTGACCTAGCAATCCATTACTGGGTATATACCCAAAGAATTATTAATCATTCTACTATAAAGACACATGCATACATATGTTTATTGTAGCACTATTCACAATAGCAAAGACTTGGAACCAATCCAAATGCCCATCACTGATAGACTGGATAAAGAAAATGTGGCACATATACACCATGAAATAGTATGAAACCATAAAAAGGATGAGTTCATGTCGTTTGCAGGGACATGGATAAAGCTGGAAATCATCATTCTCAGCAAACTAACACAGGAACAGAAAACCAAATACCACATATTCTCACTCATAAGTGGGAGTTGAATAATGAGAACACATGGACACAGGAAAGGGAACATCATAGGCTGTGGCCTGTTGGGGTTTTGGGGTCAAGGGGAGGGATAGCATTAGGAGAAATACCTAATGTAGATGCTGGGTCGATGGGTGCAGCAAACCACCATGTCACGTGTATACCTATGTAACAAACCTGCACATTCTGCACATGTATCCCAGAACTTAAAATATAATTTTTAAAAAGAGTATCTTAGTAGAATACATACATCTTTCTACTTAAACAATGAGTCCACACTGTTGGCATCAGATCTGGAAGCCAGAGACTGCACACCCTGAACAAATGGGTCTGTTGAGGTCATTTGACTTAGTTGGTAAGCTCCTGAAAGGTGGTGATGTAGTTAGGTTATAGTGTACTTGTTCTTTCACGTTCTATCTAGCATAAACCTGTACAAATGACCCTCTGGAGTTCCAAAAGTATAGGGGTGACTAATGTTCTCAAAGATACTGAAGGATTATACAAGAATACAATGCCTCCCAATCAACTTAGAAGACTATCAATCATCCTCAGTTTTGTGAACTCTTTGAACAATGCAGTATTCTGTTAGAAAAGATACTTCATTAATTTCAGTATTTCCTCCAGCCAGGTTTGACAACAAATTATTATAGTGTTTCTTTTGTTCCATCATTCATCTGATCCCTCTATCCTTATCCTCATTCCCTGCACATGTATTTACTGAACACTTACCGAGTAAATAGACATAAGAAAATTTATAGGGAAAGAAAATGTCAAAGTCTTCATTTTCTTTACCTGTAAGATGAAGGAATTGAAGTCTAATAACCCTTCAAAATTTCTCTAACAGAGTTAGAGTTCTGCATCAAGCAATATATGCTAGGCATCCTAACTTGCTTTCCAATGATGGATTGTTAGCTAAACTACCCAAGCCCCAGCCCCTAAAATTGAAAGTCCTCTTCCTTTGAACCCATGTTCTTCTCTCTACAAGTCTTTTTTATAATTTTTAATTTTTATGGGGATGTAGTAGGTGTATATATTTATGGTTACATGAGAGATTTTGTTGTAGGCATGCAATGTGTAATATTCACATCAGGGTAAATGGGGTATCAATTGCCACAAGCATTTATAATTTATGTAACAATCCAATTATATGTTTTATTTATTTTATTTTATTTATTTATTTATATATTTTAGACAGTCTCACTGTATTGCCCGGGCTGGAGTGCAGTGGTGCAATCTTGGCTCACTGCAACCTTCGTGTCCCGAGTTCCAGTGATTCTCCTGCCTCAGCCTCCCAAGTAGCTGGGATTACAGGTGCATGTGACCATGCCCAGTTAAGTTTTGTACTTTTAGTAGAGACAGGGTTTTGCCTTGTTGGTCAGGTTGGTCCCAAACTCCTGACCTCAGGAGATCTGCCTCCCAAAGTGCTGGGATTACAGGTGTGAACCACCATGCCTGGCCCAATCCAATTATATTCTTTTAATTATTTTATAATGTACAATTAAACTATTTTTGACTGTAGTTACTGTACTACTTCATTCTCATACTGCTATAAAGAAATACTGGAGAATGGATAATTTATAAAGAAAAGAGGGGCGTGGCATGGTGGCTCACTTCCAGCACTTTGGGAGGCCGAGGTGGGTGGATTGCCTGAGTTCAGGAGTTCAAGACCAGCCTGGCCAACATGGTGAAACCCCTTCTCTACTAAAAGCACGAAAACTAGCCGGGTGTGGTGGTGCACACCTATAATCCCAGCTACTCAGGAAGCTTAGGCAGAATAATTGCTTGAACCCAGGAGATGGAGATTGCAGTGAGCTGAGATCACATCACTGCACTCCAACTTGGGCAATAGAGCAAGACTCTATCTGAAAAAAAAAAAAAGAGGTTTAATTGACTTACAAGATATACAGGAAACATGTCAGAGTCTGCTTCTGAGGAGGCCTCAGGAAGCTTTCTCTCATGGCAGAAGGCAAAGCAGAAGCTTCCTGCGTATTTTATAGAACAATTTAATTGTTCACAGGAAGCACACTCTTAAACAACTAGATCTGACGATAAGTCACTCACTGTCGAGAACAGCACCATGGGGATGGTGCTAACCCATTCATGAGAACTCCACCCCCATGATGCAATCACCTCCCACCAGGCCCCACTCCAACACTGGGTATTAGAATTCAACTTGAGATTTAGTGAGGACACAAAACCACATTCTGCCCTGGCCCCTCCAAATCTCATGTCCTTCTTATATTGTAAAATACAATCATGGCTTCCCAACAGTCTCCTGAAGTCTTAACTTACTCTAGCATTAAATCAAAAGTCCAAAGTCCAAAGTCTCATCTGAGATAAGGCAATTCCCTTCCACCTATGAGCCTGTAACATGAAAAGCAAGTTAGTTGCTCTCAAAATACAATGGAGTTATGGCATTGGGTAACCATTGCCATTCCAAAAGGGAGAAATTGGCCAAAAGAAAGGGGCTACAGGACCCATGCAAGTCCAAAACCCAGCAGGGCAGTTATTAACTCATAAAACTGCAAAATAATCTCCTTTAACTCAGTGTCTCACATCTAGGTTACACCGGTGCAAGCGGTGGGCTCTCAAAGTCTTGGGAAACTCTGCCTCTGTGGCTTTCCAGGGTACAGCCCCCGCAGTTGCTCTCAAGGGCTGGTATTGAGTGCCTGTGGCTTTTCCAGGTGCATAGTGCAAGCTGTTGGTGGCATTCCAGGATCCAGAGAATGGTGGTCTTCTTCTCACAGCTCTACAAATCAGTGCCCCAGTGGGGACTCTGTGTGGGGCCTCCAACCCCACATTTATCCTCTGCACTGCCCTAGTCAAAGCTCTCCATGAGGGTTCCACCCCTGCAGTAGGCCTCTACCTGAACATCCAGGCTTTTCCATACATTCTCTAAAGTCTAGGTGGAGGCTACCAAGCCTCAACTAATGCACTCTGTGCACCTGCAGTCTTCACACCACATGGAAGCTGCCGAGACTTGTGGCTTGCACCCTCTGAAGCAGTGACCCAAGTTGTACCTGGGCCTTTTTGAGCCAAGGCTGGAGCTGGAGTGACAGGCATGCTGAGAGCAGTGTCCTGAGGCTGTGCAGGGTAGCAGGGTCTTGGGCCTGGCCCATGAAATCATTCTTCCCTCCTAGCCCTCCAGGCCTGTGATGGGAGGGACTGCTGTGAAGGTCTCTGAAGTGCCTTCAAGGTCTTTTCCCCATTGTCTTGGCTATCAGTTCCTCTTTACTTATGCACATTTCTGCAGCCTGATTGAATTCCTCACCACATGGTCAGGCTGCAAATTTTCCAAACTTTTATGCTCTGCCTACCTTCTAAATATAAGTTCTGGTTTTATGTCATTTCTTTGTTCACACATATGAGCATAGGTTGTTAGAATCAGCCAGGTCAAATCTTGAATGCTTTGCTGCTTAGAAATTTCTTCTGCCAGGTATCCTAAGTCATCACTCTCAAGTCAAAAGTTCCACAGATCCCTAGGGCAGGGACATAATGCCTCCAAGTTCTTTGCTAATAGATAACAAAAGTGACTTTTACTCCAGTTCCCAGGAAGTTCCCCATTTTCTTCTGAGACCTCCTCATCCTGGACTTTATTGTCCATCTCAGCATCAGCATTTTTGTCACAATTTACCAAGTCTGTAGGAAGTTTCATATTTTCCCTCATCTTTCTATCTTCTGAGCCCACCACATTATTTCAACCTCTATCCATTACACATTTCCAAAGTCGCTTCCACATTTTCAGGTATCTTTATAGCAATGCCTCACCTCTGGTAGCAATTTTCTGTATTAGTCCATTCTTAGACTACTATAAAGAAATACCTGAGACTGGGTAATATATAAAGAAAAGAGTTGTAATTGGCTTATGGATTTGCAGGCTGTATAGGAAGCATGATTCTGGCCTTTGCTCAGTTTCTGGGGAGGCTTCAGGAAACTTACAATCATGACAGAAAGTGAAGGGGGAGCATACACATCACATGGCTGGAGTAGGAACAAGAGAGGCAGGGAGGTGCCACTCACTTTTAAACAATTAGATCTCATGAGAGCTCACTATCACAACAACAGCACTAGGGAAGAATGGTGTTAAACCATGAGAAAGTAACCTGAGGATGTTATCACTTCCCACCATGCCCCACATCCAGCATTGGGGATTACATTTCAACATGAGATTTGGGTGGGGACACAGATCCACATCATATCAGTCACCCTGTTGTGCTAGCAAATATTAGGTCTTATTCATTCTTTCTAATTTTTGTACCCACTAGCAATCTTCACTTCCTCCCCCCCCCTGCCATCCTTTCCAGCCTCTGGTAACCATCTTTCTATTCTCTATCTCCATTAGTTCAATTATGTTAATTTTTAGCTCCCACAAATAAGAGAACATGTGAAGTTTGTCTTTCTGTGTCTGACTTATTTTACTTAACATAATGACCTTCAGTTCCATCTGTGTTGTTGCAAATGACAGAATCTCATTCTTTTTTTTATGGCTGAATAGTACTCCATTGTGTATAAGTACCATATTTTCTTTATCTGTTCATCTGTTGATGGACACTTAGGCTGCTTCCGAATCTTGGCCATTGTGAATAATGCTGCAATAAACATCAGAGTACAGATATCTCTTTGATATACTAATTTCCTTTCTTTTTGGTATACACCTAGGAGTGGGATTGCTGGATCATATGGTAGCTCTATTTTTAGTTTTTTGAGGAATCTCTGAATTGTTCTTCATAGTGATTATACAAATTTACATTCCCACCAACAGCGTATGAGGGTTCCCTTTTCTCCACATCCTTGCCAGCATTTGTTATTGCCAGACTCTTGGAAAAAAGCCATTTTAACTGGGTGAGAACATATCTCATTGTAGTTTTGATTTGCATTTCTCTAATAATCAATGATGTTGAGCACCTTTTTATATACCTATTTGCCATTCATATATCTTCTTTTGGGAAATGTTTATTCAGATCTTTTGCCCAGTTTTGATTGGATTATTAGATTTTTTTCCTGTAGCATTGTATAAGCTCCTCATATATTCTGTTTACTAATCCCTTGCCAGATGGGTAGTCTGCAAATATTTCCTTCCATTCTGTATGTTGTCTCTTCACTTTGTTGATTGTTTCTTTTGCTGTGCAGAAGGTTGTTTAACTTGATGTGATCCCATTTGTCCATTTTTGCTTTGGTTGACTGTGTTTGTGGGATATTACTCAAGAAATCTTTACCCAGATCAATGTCCTAGAGAGTTTCCCCTAATGTTTTATTTTAGTAGTTTCATAGATTCATGTCTTTAATTCATCTTGATTTGATTTTTTACAAACGCTGAGAGGTAGAGGTCTAGTTTCATTCTTCTGCATAGTGATATCCACTTCTCCCAGCATCTTTTATTGGCTAACATGGTCCTTCCTCCAAGTATGTTCTTGACACCTTTGTCAAAAATGAGTTCACTGTAAATGTATAGATTTATCTCTGTGTTCTCTAGTCCATTGATCTATGTGTCTGTTTTTATGCTAGTGTCATGCCATTTTGGTTACTATAGCACTGTAGTGTAAATTGAAGTCAGGTAATGTGACTCCTTCAGTTTTTTTTCCTTTTGTTTTGGATAACTTTGGTTGTTCTGGGCCTTTTGTGGTCCCACATAGATTTTAGAATTTTTTTTAATGTTTTTGTGAAGAATGGCATTAGTATTTTGATAGGGATTGTGTTGAATCTGTAGATTGCTTTGGGTAGTATAAACATTTTAACAATATTAATTCTTCCAATTCATGAACATGGAACATCTTTCCATTTTTGGTGTCTTCCTCAATTTCTTGCATCAATGTTTTATGGTTTTCATTGTAGAGGTCTTTCACTTTTTTGGTTACCTTAATTACTAGGTATTTCATTTTATTTGTAGCTATTATAAATGGGATTACTTTCTTGATTTCTTCATCAGATGGTTCATTGTTGGCATATAAAAATGGTACTGATTTTGCTATGATGATTTGGTATCCTGCAACTGTAATGAATTTGGTTATCTATTCTAAAAGTTTTCTGGTAGAGTCTTTAGGTTTGTCCAAATATAAGATTATATTATTTGCCAGAAAGGCTAGTTTGACTTTGTACTTTCCAATTTGGATGCCTTTATTTCTTTCTCTTGCTTGATTGCACTATGTTGAATAACAGTGGTGAAGATGGGCAATCTTGTTGTGTTCTTGATCTTAGAGGAAAGACTTGCAGTTTTTTTCCCATTCAATATGATACTAGCTATGTGTCTGATCTATATGTCTTTTATTATATTGAGGTATGTTCCCTCTATGCCCAATTTGTTAAGGGCTTTTATCATGAAGGGATGATGAAGTTTATCAAAAGCTATTTCAACCTCAATTGAAATGATCATATGGTTTTTGTCCTTCATTCTGTTTATATGATGTATCCCATCAATTGATTTTAATATGTTGAACCATTCTTGTTTCCCTGGGATAAATCTCACTTGGCCATGATGAATAATCTCTTTAAAGTGTTGTTAAATTCAGTTTGCTAGTATTTTGTTGAGGATTTTTGTATCAACATTAGTCAGTGGTTGGCCTATATTTTTTTTTATTTATGTGTCTGTCTGGTTTTGGTATCAAGGTAATACTGGCCTCGTAGAGTGAGTTTTGAAGTAGTCTCTCCTCCTCTATTTTTGGAATAGTTTGAATAGAATTGGTTATAGCTCCTTTTTATATGTTTGGTAGAATTCAGCATTGAAACCACCAGGTCCTGGGCTTTTCTTCACTGCGAGGTTTTATCATGGCTTCAATCTCCTTACTTGTTATTGGTTGGTTTAGGTTTTGGATTTCTTTGTGATTCAATCTTGGTAGGTTGTATGTGTCTGGGGATTTATCCATTTCTTCTCAATTTTCCAATTTATTGGCATATATTTGCTCAAAGCAACTGCTAATAATCCTTTGAATGTCTGTGGTTTTGGTTGTAACGCCTCCTTTTTCGTCTCTGATTTTATATATTTGGGTCTTCTCTCTTTTTTTCTTCATTAGTCTTGCTATAGTTTTGTCAATTTTGTTTATCTTTTTAAAAGACCAACTTTTGGTTGGGCGTGGTCATTCACGCCTGTAATCTCAGCACTTTGGGAAGCCAAGGTGGGTGGATCACGAGGTCAGGAGATCGAGACCATCCTGGCTAACATGGTGAAACCCCTTTTCTACTAAAAATACAAAAAATTAGCCCGGCATGGTGGTGGGCATCTGTCGTTCCAGATACTCAGGAGGCTGAGGCAGGAGAATGGCATGAACCCAGGAGGTGGAGCTTGCAGTGAGTGGAGATCGCGCTACTGCACTCCAGACTGGACGACAGAGCGAGACTCAGAAAAAAAAAAAA
>NW_016806331.1:5001740-5007651 GCF_001698545.2 Rhinopithecus bieti
TCATTCCATATACTCAGGAGGCTGAGGCAGGAGAATGGCATGAACCCAGGAGGTGGAGCTTGCAGTGAGTGGAGATCGCGCTACTGCACTCCAGACTGGACGACAGAGCGAGACTCAGAAAAAAAAAAAAAAAAAAAATTGTTTTGATGGTTTTTTAAATTGTTTACTTTATTTGAAATTTATTTATTTCTTCTCTGATTTTTATTATTTCTTTTCTTCTAATAATTTTGCATTTGTTTTGCTCTTGCTTTCCTAGTTGTTTAAGATACATTGTTAGGTGGTTTATTTGAAGTATATTTTCTTTTTTGATGTAGGCACTTATAGCTGTAAATTTCCGTCTTATTACTGCTTTCATCGTATCCCATAGGTTTTAGTATGTTGTATTTCCATTTTCAGTTGTTTCAATTATTTTTTCAATTTCCTTCTTAACTTCTTCACTGAAATAAGAGCTCATTTAGGAGAATTTTGTTTAATTTTCATGTGTTTGTACAGTTTCCAAAATTCCTCTTGCTATTGATTTCAAGTTTTATTACACTGTAGTCAGAGAAGACATTTAATATTATTTCATTTTTGAATGTTTAAATACTTGTTTTGTGACCTAACATATGGGTCTATCCTTGAGAATGATCCATGTGCTAAGGGAAAGACTGTATTCTGCTACCATTTGATGAATTATTCTGTAAATACTTTTTAGGTCCATTTAGCCTATAGTGAAGGAGATTATGTCCCAGGCTTCTTTGTTGATTTTCTGTCTGGAAGATCTGTCCAATGCTGAAAGTGGGGTGTTGAAGTCTTCAGCTATTATTTTTTGGGGGTCTCTCTCCCTCTTTCTTTAGTTCTAAAAATATTTGCTATATATATTCATATCCGAGTGATCCAGTGTTGGGTACATATATATTTAGAATTGTTATATCCTCTTCCTGAATGGACCACTTTATAATTACATAGTGGCCTTTGTCTTTTCTTATAGCTTTTGTCTTGAAAGCTATTTTGTCTGATATAAGTATAGCTACTTCTGCTCTTTTTTGGTTTCCACTAGCATAGAATATCCTTTTCCATCCCTTTATTTTCAGTCTGTGTGTGTCTTTGCAGATAAAGTGTGTTTCTTATAGGCAATTGATCATTGTTTTTTAATCTGTTCAGCCACTCTGTATCTTTTGATTGGAGAGTTTAGTCCAATCCAACTCTCAAATCAAATTGGAGACTTTAATCCAATTAGTTTTGCCATCTTGTTATTTGTTTTCTGGCTGATTTGTGATTTGCTCTTTTCTTCTTTCCTCCCTTCCTGTCTTCCTTTTAGTGAAGGTGTTTTTTCCCTGGTGGTGTGACTTAATTTCTTGCTTTTTATCTTTTATGTGTCTATTGTGATTTGAAGTTATCATGAGGCTTGCAAATACTATCATATAACCCATTATTTTAAGCTGATAACAACTTAAAGCTGTTTGCATAAACAAACAACAAGCAAAAAAAAACCCTAATAAAATGCCTTAACTTCATCCCCCTGCTTTTTATCTTGTTGTTGTTTCTATTTATATCTTATTGTATTGTCTAAGTCTTAAAAGTCATTGTATTTATTGTTTTGATTGGTGCATCTTTCTACTTTCAGTCTTTCTGCTGAAGAGTAGTTAACAAACCACAACTATGGTGTTATAATATTCTTGGATTTTCTGTGTACTTACTGTTACCAGTGAGTTTCCTATCTTTAGGTGACTTACTATTGCTGATTAACAGTTTTTTCTTTCTGATTGAAGAACTCCCTTTAGCATTCCTTGTAGGAAAGGTCTAGTATTGATCAAAACCCCTCAGTTTTCGTTTTTCTGGGAAAGTCTTTATTTCTCCTTCATATTTGAAGATATTTTCCTTCAGCACTTTAAATATGTCAAGCCACTCTATCCTGGCCTATAAGGTTTCCACTGAAAAATCTGCTACCAGACTTATTGCAGTTCTATTGTATGTTATTTGTTTATTTTTCTCCTGATGCCTTTATGATCCTTTTTTTATCCTTGATCTTTGGGAGTTTGTTTATTAAATATCTTGAGGCAATATTCTTTGGGTTAAATCTGCTTGGTGTTCTATAACCTTCTTGTACTTGAATACTGATATCTTTCTCTAGATTTGGGAAGCTCTTGTTACTAGCCCTTTGCATAAGCTTTCTACTCCTATCTCTTTCTCTGCCTCCTCTTTAAGGCCAATAACTTTTATATTTGCCCATTTGGAAGCTATTTTCTAGATCCTGTAGGTATGCTTCACTGTTTTGTATTCTTTTTTCTTTTGTCTCCTCTACTCATTTTCAAATAGCCTGTCTTCAAGCTCATTAATTCTTTCTTCTGCTTGATCAATTCTGCTATTAAAAGACTCTGATGCATTCTTCAGTATGTCATTTGCATTTTTAACTCCAGAATTCCTGCTTGATTATTTTAAATTATTTCAATCTCTTTATTGAATTTATCTGAATATTCTGAATTCCTTCTCTTTGTTATCTTAGATTTCACTGAGTTTTCTCAAAACAGTTATTCTGAATTCCCTGTCTGAAAGGTCACATATCATTGTTTCTCCAAGATTGGCCTCTAGTGGCTTATTTAGTTCATTTGGTGAGGTCATGTTTTTCTGGATGGTCTTGATGCTTGTGGATGTTTGTCTGTGTCTGGTCATTGAAGAGTTAGTTATTTATTGTAGTCTTCTCAGTCTGGCCTTCTTTGTATTCTTCCTTTTTTGGGAAGACTTTCCAAGTATTCAAAAGGACTTGGGTGTTTTAATAAAAGCTGTATCTGCATTAGGGGCCACTCCAAGCCCAACAATGTTGTACTTTGGAAGTCTTATAGAGGTACCACATTGATGATTTTGAAAAAGATCCAGAGGAATCTTTGGATTACCAGGGAGAGACCTTGTTCTCTTCCCTTACTTTCTCCCAAATAAATGGAGTCTCTGTCTCTGTGGTGAGCTGCCTAGAACCATGGGTGTTGCAATCCAAGCACTCTTTTGACCACTACTACCAGCAATGTGCTGGGTCAGACCTAAAGCCAACACAGCACTGGATCTTTCCCAGTGCCCACTGTAACTATCACCTGGCCACCACCAATGTTCACTCAAGTCCCAGGGCTCTACAATCAGCAGTTGATGAAGCCAGCCAGGTTTGTGTTCATCCCTTCATGACAGTAAGTTTCCCTAGGACCCAGGTGGCTCCAGAAGTGCTGTCCAGGAGCCAGGGACTGGAGTTAAAAACCCTTAGATGCCTACCTGGTGTTTTCTTGTACTGAGGCTGAGCTGGCATTCAGCTCATGAGATGCAGTCTTTCCCACTCTTCCCTCCCCTTTCCACAGGCAGAGGAGCCTCTCCCCTTGGCTACCATCACCACAGGCCCATGGGGAGTACTGCCAGGCTACCACCAGTGTATGTGTAAGGCCCAAGGTCTCTTTAGTCAGCTTGTGATGAATGCTTCCAGGCCTATGACACCCTTCAAGGCAGTGGGCTTACCTCTAATCCAGGGCAGGTCCAGAAATGCTATCTAAGAACCAAGGCCTGGAACCACAGACCCCAAGAGCCCACTTGGTGCTTTACTCCCATGTGGCTGAGCTAGTACCTAAGGAACAAGACAAAGTCCCCTTCATTTTTCCCTTCCCCTTTTTGAAGTAGAAAGAGTCTCTCCTCATAATCACCACAACTGGGAATGTGGTGGGTCACACCTAAAGCCACCATGCCTCAGAGTCTCACCCAAGGCCTACAGCATACTACCTGGGTGTTGCTGCTGGTCATTCAGGGTCCAAGGGCTCTTTAGTCTTTTCCCTTCTGGCCCAGAGTGTGTCTAGAAATGTTGTCCAGGATCTAGGACCTGGAAAGGGGACCTCACAACTCTGACTGCTGCCCGATTGTACTGTGACTGAGCAGGTATCCAAGATTCAAGACAAAGTTCTCTTTACTCCTCCCTCTCCTCTCCTCAAGCAGAAGGAAGGGGTCTCTTTTGGAGCCATAAGCTGTGCAGCCTGAGGTTGGGGGAAGGGTGGTGCAAGCACTCCCATAGGCACTCCAGAAGATGTCTTAGTAGATCACGTGCCCCCTAAGTCCATTGGCTCTGAGCCCAGTTCAGCCCTACGACTCACCTAGGAGTTGCAGTGTTTGTGGCCTAGACTGCCTTTCAGGTTTATTTAGGGCCTCAGGCACTTTAGGCCATGGTGGTGAGGCTCACTGGAACTCAAGTTCTGACTACTGGGATGTGTGATAACCCTCTGACTAGGTCTGGTTTACATACTGCCTTCATGGACAGGCATCAGCAAAGTTCAGCCTGGTTTTGCTTTCTGCCTTGACAGAGCAGCACTGAGTTCGATGCAATGTCTCACAATTACTGTGCCATCTCTCCCGCAAGCACACAGACTCTTTTCCATGCCATGTAGCCACTACCGAGGAAAAGGGGAGGAGTGGTGTTGTTGATTAATGTCTTTCCTGGCTTCTTCAGTGCCTCTTTCAGTGATATGAAGTTAAAATCAACAACTATGAGTGCTTACCCTATTTTTGGTTCATATAAATGTGCTTTTTAAATGTATCTATTAAGATACTTGTTAAATTGGTGTCCTTGGGTCAGAAGCGATGGTTCACGCCTGTAATCCCAGCACTTTGGGAGACCGAGGCGAGCAGATCACCTGAGGTCGGGAATTCAAGACCAGCCTGGCCAACACAGTGAAACCCCATCTCTACAAAAACATAAAAATTAACCGGGCTTGATCATGGATACCTATAATCCCAGCTACTCTGGAAGGAGAATCACTTGAACCTAGGAGGTGGAGGTTGCAGTGAGCCGAGATCGCACCACTGCACTCCAGCCTGGGCAATAGAGTGAGACTCCATTTGAAAAAAAACAAAAACAAACAAACAAAAAAAACTGGTGTCTTGGTAGGGGGAAGATTGGTGGAGCCTTCTATTTGACCATCTTGCTCCACTCCTCTCCTCAAGCCTTTTTAAAACAATGCTACGGACTCCTGAAGATTCAAATGATCATTGGCTATAAACAACCAGGACACCAGGACAATGTTACCAAGAAAGGGCTTTGAATCTAGAGTTGAATACTGACTGCCTGGCCCAGTATGTCAGAGGATGAAGGACTCCCTTTATTTCTAGCGACTCAATTTTTTCTCTCTTAAAAATAGTTGATATTGTTGGCAGACTACAACTTGTAAAGACACTGCTCAGTAGGAAAGCTCTTAGGGGCAAACAGCACTTCATTTCTGAATCATTTGGATAATAGAGACCATAAAATTTACAGAGAAACCAAAAAATGTTTCAGATGATTCCAAATGACAGAGGAACTTTGCTTGTTAATGAGAAGGGACACTTTCACCTAAATGGCTACCAGTAGACAAACACACCCACACAGTTATATGCCCTGAAATTTATCTTGCTAATTAGACAGCAACCTCACATTCAAGAAGCCACTCAGAAGTGGGACACTTCTCAAGTCTTTTAAATAAATCTTACTTGCAAAAATTCCTTCTGTTTCACATTTCTGAAATAGAGTTCTTTGAATGCTACGATGTCTTTGTCATATATCCATTCTTTTAATTACTTTTTCATCTTCTACTCCACCAGCTCTAGTATGCTTTTGATCTCTAAGGCAGACATAAAACCTCTTAAACCTATCACATTGATACTGGTGGTTCATCACTTAAATGTACTCATGGATTAACCAGTACTTCTTTAGCACTTTACTCACCGAAACACTGCTATTGTACACATTCTCTTGTATGTGAATATCTGTAGAAGGGAGATGTAGTTTATTCTCCTGAACCAAAAGCAGAGAAGAAAGATTAAACACAGAAAAAGCCATGGATTATGGACCAAAGCCATTTCAACTGCTATACTTGTAGTGAAGTAGCTTTCATAGTTTTTTTTTTTTCTTTTTTTTTTTTTTTTTTTTTTTTTT
>NW_016806331.1:5012160-5047385 GCF_001698545.2 Rhinopithecus bieti
GCTTTGTTTACCTACTTAAGCCTGAGCAATGGCGGGCGCCCCTCCCCCAGCCTCGCTGCTGCCTTGCAGTTAGATCGCCGCAGACTGCTGTGTTAACAATGAGGGAGGCTCCGTGGGCGTGGGACCCTCCCGGCCAGGTGAGGGATATATTCTTCTGGTGTGCCCGTTGCTTAAAGCGCGGTATTGGGGTGGGAGTTACCCGATTTTCCAGGTGTTGTGTGTCTCAGTTCACCTGGCTAGGAAAAGGGATTCCCTTCCCCCTTGCACTTCCCAGGTGAGGCGATGCCTCGCCCTGCTTCAGCTCTCGCTGGTCAGGCTGCAGCAGCTGACCAGCACCGATTGTCCGGCACTCCCTAGTGAGATGTCCCCAGTACCTCAGTTGAAAATGCAGAAATCACCGGTATTCTGTGTCGCTCGCGCTGGGAGTTGGAGACTGGAGCTGTTCCTATTCGGCCATCTTGCTGCGCCCCTCTTTTTTTTTTTTTTTAAGAGGAGGGTTGTATTCTTTTACATTTGAAGAGAAAAAGAGAGTATGGGTGGGATGACATTTTAATGGATATTTATGACGTATAGTTAAAATGGATGATGTCATTCTGAGGTTCCTCATCACCTCTAAACCTGCATTGTGAGAACATTCTTTTAAACAGTATGAAAAATAAACAGTTATGTGAGCATTGCCATCTGGGTAGGTTCTGGTGATAACTTTCAAACTCCTCTTAGCATCCTTTAACAGATACTTTAAATGCATTCAGATGGTTCTGAGTAAGTGCTGTGGGAGTTAAAAGGATTTCAGCACTTCATCCTCTCTCAGTCAGCAGAATTCCCTGCTAAAGATCTCCAATTACTTTAGTACTTTGCAAACAGTGATGAATGAAAGCACATCAGCACTACCCACAAGCAAGCTGCTTTCAGAGAACTTTCTCAGCTAGCCTTGGCCTATTTGCTTGCTTTAAGCATAGTCTTATATGGCGGAAGATGGACCTGATGGAGGTTCTTGGAGGTGGGCAGGGGAACTAGAACTGGAAAGGCTGTGGCTTCAGTCACTGATCCTAAGAGTTTAAAAGCTGGCTATAGAAATGTCACCTGAAGGGGAATGCAGCCAATTGGCTTAATAGACAGCATTTGGAGATCTCTAAAAGCAACAGTAAGTCCAGTTTAATTCACAGAACAAACCACTGAAATTCACTGGGAGTGCCTTGATTTAAAATACCAAGGAAGTTCTGAAGAATCGAGTACTTTCATACGTGGCTGGTAAGAGAGGAAATCGAAACTATTCTCATCAAACAAATAAAAAACTTAATTGAGCATATCACTTGACTAAACAATTTCTCTTCTGGAATTTCTCCTAAGAGGATAATCAGAAAAGTATGCAAACACCTATGTATAGAAATGTTTATTGTGGGATTGTCATTAGAAGCAATCTGAATGCTCATATTAGGTACTTTATTAAATAAACTATGGTTCATAATTACAAGGGACTATCTATGCATTAAAAATAGATTAAGTATTCACATAGAACAAAATGTTCACGATATGTTTCTAGGTGATAAAGGTAGATTATATAATTATAGGTTGAGCATTCCTAATCTGAAAATCTGAAATCCAAAATGCTTCAAACTCGGAGACTTTTTGAGCAGCAACATAACACTACAAGTGGAAAAAGGAAAATTCCACGCCTAGTTACACAATACAGACTTTGTTTCATGCACAAACTTGGTAAAATTACCATATGAAATTACCTTCAGACTACGTATACAAGGTATATATAAAACATTAGTAAATTTTGTGTTTAACCTTGGGTCCCGTCCCCAAGAAATCTCATTATGCGTGTGAAAATATTTCAAAATCTGAAAAACCGCCAAATTCAAAACTCTTCTTGTCCCATGCATTTCTGACAAGTGATATTTAATCTGTGTATGTGTAATATGGTCCATTTGTATTGAGTGAGTGAATTAACAGCTGAATGCACTCTTCCTGGCTTCCCCACTCCTGTTACCGAATTCTGCATCAGTCAGGTTTAACAAGAGAAGTAGAATCAGTGGGAGATATGTGTTTGTGTGTATGTGTGTGTGTATACATATATATATGAAGGGATTTATTAAAGGGGGATTTGTTTATACAATTGTGGGGGCTTGTTAAGCAGTCTTGGAGGGCTATGTATCTGATGCTGGAGCATGAAGTTCTCAGTGCAGACAGGAAGAAAAGCTCACTAATAGGCTGGAACCTCATAAGAACGGACTGAAACCTGTTCTTGGTGATGAGGGTATCCTGCAGAAGCTGGGAACTTTGTTATAGAACTAAAAACACAACCTTCAAGAAAAATTGAGGAAAGATTCAGGGGCAGGTAAAGCATCTGTAGGCCCAGCTGCTGCCCCACACCAGCAAGATGAGTCAGTGGACTAGCAACAGCTGTGTCTACTACAAAACCTCTGCTGCCTCTTGTCTGCCTTCCAAAACCTTTGCAAAAGTCTCCTTTTGACCCATCCTAACTGAAAATATACAAAAAGGAGAATTATTGAAATTGCAGTTCGGACTAGCCAAGGTAACAATGCAAAACTCTCACAGAGGTCAAGTTGGAATCTAGCTCAGGGTGAGAACCTCAAGGGACTGGCTACTCAATGAACCCTCAAGTTAGACAGACTTGTTTACCCAGATCTGGACAGGCGAAAAATTTCCCCGTACTTGAAAGGTTTTCTCTCTCCCCGTGGCAAGATTGAGCATTCAGAAGTTAAACTCATCTGTGATTCTTTTGAGAATGATGATACAAAACACAGTAAAACAGTGTGCCATTGTTTCAAATGCTTTACATATATTTATCCATTTGATTCTCACATCAAACTTATGCTAAAGATGAAGACACTGAAACAGAAGGGGTTTAAGCAACTGGCCATATAGCTCACAGCTGATAAAGGGGAGAGCTCGGATTTTTACTGAGCACTATGGTTCTAAACCCACCTGCTTAATCATTTTGCTACCATGTATCCCAGACAGTTACATAGCTGTAAATTGGTGCCTGTCATAAAAACTCTGAAATACTACAAATTCTTTAAAATATAATGTTTACTTTATTAAAGTATACTATTTACTGAAGACACAAAGTCAGTTAACAGATTTTTTTTTTTTTTTTCTGGAGTTTCGCTCTGTCACCCAGGCTGGAGTGCAGTGGCGTGATCTTGGCTCACTGCAAGCTCCGCCTCTCCGGTTCACACCATTCTCTTGCCTCAGCCTCCCGAGTAGCTGGGACTACAGGCACCCGCCACCACACCCAACTAATTTTTTGTATTTTTAGTAGAGATGGGGGTTTCACTGTGTTAGCCAGGATGGTCTCGATCTCTGACCTGGTGATCTGTCTGCCTCGGCCTCCCAAAGTGCTGGGATTACAGGCATGAGCCACCGCGTCTAGCCTCAGTTAATAGATTTTAAACAAAATTTTCAGAACAAAGTTGTTTTAAAGCATAGTTTTCAAAATGGCAAAATCATAATTTCCGTACAAACACAAAATGAACATTGTCAAATATTCTATTTAATTCTTTGATTAATAAGAAAATCCGTAAGATACTGAGACTGATTCAAATGAGCAATTGGTTTACAGATATTCATATTCTCCACTGGAGAAATTAAATCACCAAGAACAGAAACTGTTTGCTTTGCTATAGACAAGAAATATTTGTATTCTCACCGGTTTTCTACAAGGGCAATACCATATCACTACAGATTTTATAAAATGGCCTTGTCCAAAGCAATCAAAGGTGGACACCCGATAGAATCAGCTAATCCCTGGAGAGTCTGCTAGACAATTGCAATTTTAATCTGATGGACACTTGGCGATCTCTCTTGGCCATTTCCAAGACGTTGATGCCTTTCCTGACAGATGAAATAAAATTTCTTTACTGAATTAGAATGAGCCATTCGCAAAGCATTCTAGTTACTCCACATTGTATTGTAACTGTCAAATTCTCTAAGAACATTTCTCATTCTAAAATTCTGTGATTCTAAGAAAATATGGTATTCCATAACTTAGATATTATAAGAATGACAGTAATTTTATTTTCTTGTTTGCATTGCTGTTATAATTTGGGGGATATTGCAGGAATTTTTTTTTTAACAACCAAGTTTTATCAGGGAAATTTGCTAAAAATAGGTGAGAAAAAATTTAAAATTCAGTTCGTGAGAATAGGAAAGATAGATGGGTCAGTGGTATAAAAATAGACATATGGATAATATTGTTAAAAATAAAGCAGTGGACTGTGGTCTACAAGTGTCCCAAGCAGATACTATAAATATACTTATTTCCTTACCGAGAGTCTCAAAAACCAGGAACCCAATGTTGCCGGGTCCTAAGCAACCAAGCCAGTGAAGTTCACCTGCCTGATTGGGACCAGTGGGAAAGTAAACATTCTGAGATTCCAATTAGGCCATTAAGGAGAAATGCTTAATTTTAATCCAAAAAAATTTTAAGTCTCCATTTTCCCTTTTGTGAGGTATAATTCACAATAAAATTATATAAATTTAAAGTGTACAGCATGATTATTTGATATACATATATATGGTAAAATGATTGTCACAATTAAGTTAGTTAACACATCCATCACCTCCTATAGTTACCTTTTTTGTGTGTGGCAAAACTAAGACCTATCTTAGTAAATTTCAAGTAGATAATACGACATTATTAACCATAGTCACCATATTGTACATTAGATCCCTAGAACTTATTCACCACATAACTGAAAGTTTGTACCCTTTAATAAACATCTCCCATTTTATCCACCTCCCTTCCCTGGGAAAACATCATTTTATTTTCAGTTTCAGTGAGTTCAACTTTTTGAATTCCACATGTACATGAAATCACACAGTATTTGTGTTACTCTCTCTGAGTTATTTTATTTTACTTAGCTTAGTGCCCACAAGTTTGGTCCACATAGTTACAAACGACAGGATTTCCTTCTTTTTTATGGTTGAATTATATTCCATTGTGTGTGTGTCGTGGGGGTATGGGTGTGGGTCACATTTTCTTTATCCATTAATCTGTCCTTGGATACTTAATGTTGTTGCCAGGTCTTGTCTATTGTGCATAATGCTTCACTGAACATGGGAGTGCAGGTATGTCTTTGAGATACTCGTTTTGTTTCCTTCATATATGGAGGGATGCTTAATTTTGCATAATCAGGAAAATGGCACATAAGAGAACATATTATGTAAAATAAAAAAAGAAAGAGTCCCAGGAGTAACAAAATTCCACTGGGATCCTTCTGAAATGACACTGACACATTGAGGGAACCTGCAGTGTTAAACGTGTTAGAAGATGGCCTCTCCACTTGTGCGGTAAGATGCAGGCCTCTGTGTTGTGATGATGACACAGGTTTCACAGGGGGACCATAAGAACGAAGGAATCAAATGAACCTGATTCTCTCGCGGAGTCCCAGTAAGCAGGAAGAACCCATTTGGAAGTGCTTATATCAGTACACTCAGAGGTGCCCTAACTATATTATTGCCACGTTCAGAGTTGCCCAAGGAATAGTTGAATACTGAATGTTAGAGTATCATTTCAAAAAGACTTTGAACTCCTGGGAAGATAGTCATTAGATAAAGTATTAATCATTTAATGTGCTTTAATTTCTCTCATTATATGGCAAGCAGGAATTGAAAATGGTTTAGCTCATAAATCCATTTAATCTAATTTGTAACCTAAAGCACCAGATTTCCTTTCTGCATTACCAGTGTGCATTTAAGTGCAAAACTTCCTTCTGAGCAATGGGAAATCATCAGAGAGGGGCTGTGCCCTCAAGTTGCTTAAATTTTAGTTGAACAAATACAACAAACATAAACAGTAAAACACCCATAAACAGGGGTGTCAAGGCACAGGGTGCTAGTTCTGGATCTAGCACTGATAAATTGTTTGAGCCTGAACTTCTAACTCCCAAACTACTTAATTCTGTTTTCTAAATATGAGTTAACATATAGTAAATATAGTTGAAGGCATAAAAAACAGTGTTCAGAATCGTGGCTTAAGAAAGATTCAGTTGGCTGGGTGTGGTGGCTCATGCCTATAATCCCAGCACTTTGGGAGGCCAAGGTGGGTGGATCACAAGGTCAGGAGATCGAGCCCATCCTGGCTAACACGGTGAAACACCATCTCTACTAAAAATACAAAAAATAAGCCGGGTATGGTGGCGGGCATCTGTAGTCCCAGCTACTCAGGAGGCTGAGGCAGAGAATGTCGTGAACTCGGGAAGCGGAGCTTGCAGTGAGCCGAGATCGTACCACTGCACTCCAGCCGGGGCAACACAGCAAGACTCTGTCTCAAAAAAAAACAAAAAAAGAAAAAAAGAAAGATTCGGTTGTAGGAATGGTGGTAGCAGTAGTTCAGTACCTAACATTTATTGTGCTCTGACTGTGGGCCAAGCACTGTGCTTAACACTTTAAAGTATCTCTCACTTAAACCTTAAAAAAAAATCCTATGTAGCAAGTCATATTAGAAGGCTCACTTTACATATAAAGACACTGAGGCATGGAGGGTTTAAGTCCTTTCCCCAAATTACACAGCTAGAGTAGTTGGGCATATATCTCTAAGATAGTTTTTCTTAGAGATGTTTTCTACAGGGAACTTAGAGGTCAAAGTTTTAGGAGACAATTACTGAAAGCCTGGGAAGTCCTGTTCAGGTAGGAATGCGGGATAGACCCGACCCTTCAACAGGTTGCAAAATCATTCATCTCCACTACCAGAACCCTGCTTCGAGTGATCATTTTCTCCTGTCAGAGCTCACTAGCTCTACAGACAACCCCACTGGGTCTCTTGCCACACCCAACCCAAGACAATTTTCACACTGTGGCCAAAGTGGTCTTTCCGAAAGACAAATCTAATGCTGTCAATCTCTTGACAAATATTTGCCTGTTGAATACACAAAAGGTGTATTCACCTAATAAATATACAAAAGGTCATGCGGGGTCCATCCATGTTGGAGAAATAATTGTTGATGGAGAGGGCGAAGGGGGTGGGAAAGGGGGGGGGGGGAGAGAGAGAGAGAGAGAGAGAGAGAGAGAGAGAGAGAGAGAGAGAATATGAGAATAATTGTGGAAGCCGAGCCAGGAAATGACATTATAAAAACAGAGGAAAAAAAGTCCCAGAAGTTGTTTGTAGACCAGAATGGCATGGGGTGGGCTGGTGGTGGCTGTGGGCAGGAAACAGAGGGTGGTGGCTGTCTTCCAGGGTGGGGCTGATGGAGACCAGGGTGGAAGCTGTGCAGTTTGACACAGAGGTTTCAACTGGGAAATGTATCTGGGGAAACAATTCAGGCATTTGGGAAAGGGCTAAATGACAGAAAAATGAATAAGGAAAGATTAACCATGACTATATGAGTCTGAGGGACCCTCACAGATGGAGGAACAAAGCAAATAAATCTTGGTGCATTATTCCTTTAGCACCACAACTATCAGGAATGTCAAAGGAAATCTACTCATGGCAAGTCCCAATTTTCTCAAGCTCTTCTACATTTATGATGTTTCTATCATAAACCAAACTTTTAATTAGAAATCATTTCTAGGAAACACAAGATTTTTCAAAGATAACATTTCTAGAACTGATTGATGATGGAAATCTTTGAATAATTCATTTATCATATATTATATTATTCCAGTAACCTCAGGTTATAGCCATCCTTTTATCTTATACTATATATACTCTTAGGGTATAAATCTTTGCCTGTATTTAATCCTCATAATATGTTATTTAACTATGCCAATATGAATAATCACTTCACCTTAACTTTAAACTCATATAAGAATTTTTGGAGAAGTGCTCCTAATAAATGAAACATATTATTTTAATTCTCAACTTACTGGTCCAGAAAGGAAATATATAGTATTTTGTTCAGTACTACTTTCTATTTTAGGTCAGGATACAGCTCAGAAAAACAAATATCACTTCCATCTCACATCTGACTAGGCAAATCTTCATTTTCCAGTATGGATTATTTTTGGTTCAGTGAGTTTTATTTGAATTCTTTTGCTGTGCTATGTCTAGTTGCACAATATGATTAATGACTGAAATTTCTTTGTCTTCCCTACAGTTGCCTCGAGAATTTGCAGTATTAGATCCATTCACTAACTATAAGGGTAAAATGAAAATTCAATCTTGAGTGTAAATATTGCTCTTAAAAATGCACAGATCAGCCGGGCGTGGTAGCTCACGCCTGTAATCCCAGGACTTTTGGGAGGCTGAGGTGGGTGGATCACCTAAGGTCAGGAGTTCAAGATCAGCCTGGCCAACATGGTAAAACCCCATCTCTACTAAAAATACAAAAATTAGCTTGGTGTGGTGGCAGGCTCCTATAACCCAGCTACTCAGGAGGCTGAGGCAGGAGAATCGCTTGACCCTGGAAGGCGGAGGTTGCAGTGAGCTGAGATTGCGCCACTGCACTCCAGCCTGGGTGGCAGAAGGAGACTCCGTCTCAAAAAAAAAAAAAAAAAAAAAAAAAAAAAAAAAAAAAAAAAAAAAGCACAGATCTTCATATCTTCATTATTAATTATGTATTGATTATTTTTAGATGATAATGCATAGAATAGTGCTGTATGGTGCATCACTTCTTACCTATTGGTATGGTTTAGATTTATGTCCCCACCCAAATTTCATGTTGAATTAGAGAAGAGGCCTGATGGGGGGTGATTGGGTCATGGGGGTGGATTTCTTCTTGCTGTTTTCATGATAGTGAGTGAGTTCTCGTGATAGTGAGTGAGTTTAAAAGTGTGTAGCACCTCCTGCTTTGCTCGCTGTCTCTCTCCTGCCACCATGTTCAGAAGGTGTTTGCTTCCCCTTTACCTTATGCCATGATTGTAAGTTTCCTGAGGCCTCCTAGTCATGCTTCTTGTTAATAAGCCTATGGAACTGTGAGTCAGTTAAACCTTCAAACTTGTTTTCTTTGGAAATTACCCAGTCTCGGGTAGTTCTTTAAAGCAATATGAGAATGGACTAATACAACTATACTTTCAAGGTATAGCTTATAAAAAGTATCAGATTAACATTACAAATTAAACCCTCCATTTAGATTAAAGATGTCAGAATGACTTAATATGATTCTCTTACTGATATATAATCTCGGTTCTCAAAAAAGACACTTCTAAAAATGTGAGTAATTTTCACAGAGCGATAATATAAACTAGAACTTCCAACTTAAAATAGTCATTTATACAGAGAACACTGACAGCAAGTTGTTTCAAATGATCAACTTGAGAAACTATCAGACATATCTCCTCTGAATTCCCCTGTAACCCACAAGAATTCACTTCTCTAAATCTTAAAGCAGAGTTGCTTATGGAAAATCCTAATTTCCAGAATTAGCAATATTCAAACACTCATTCTTGCTATTCAAAACTACAGACGTGTGCAGTCAAACTACACTGTCATCCTGAAATGAGAAATCCATTTCTTTCTGGCTTTTGGGACATGTGAAAATGGCAGTTGAGTTTGGATTCTTTACAAGCCTCAACAGGCATTGCTGAGAGATGTTGAGAGCAGCATTGGCATCCAACAGGCCTGCGTTGTAAACCTGGCTCAGTAACCTGTGGGCTCAGCTGGTCTACTCTCTTCTGCCAATACCACGATCCAAATACACAGAACTTTTTCCAGTTCCTTTAATTAGCCAGTTCCCCTCTCACTTCCAGGCTTGCAGACACATGTTTTAGTTTATTTGTCTGGAATACTCTGTTCCCTTACAGCTCATCTAATACCTCTTGTCTTTCAAGTTTCGGCTTAAAGGTCACTTACCTATTCAATGAAGCTTTCTCTACACACCAGATTAGAATCCTCTTGATACATATTCCCTTGGCTCCCTATCCTAAAATAACAAGTATAACACTGTACTGTAATTAATTTGTTCATGTGTTTGCCCTTCAGATTGTAAGCTCTGTAAGGGCCAAGGACCATCTATCTCTAGGGCCTAAGACAGTGTCTGGAAGGAAGTAGGTGCTTAATGAATATGTGACAAATGAAGAGATTAGTAAAAGATTGTCTGTGTAATCGAAACTTAGTTGCTTATCATTTTGAGACTTTCTTTGTGTGGGTTATTCCAATAATTAAAAGAGATAATGACATATAAAGTATTTAATTCTAAAAATTACAAGTATCATAAATGAAAGCTATCTTTATCCAAGAAGCTTACACACATGGATGCTGGGAAAGATAATAACAAAACTGAAAAGCTGTTGGAGCCAATCACAGGCTACCTAAAAATGCCCAAACTCAGAGAGTCCCAAGGGCACATTTCTCTAGGAAATGTCAAACTCAGTTGCCACGCCAGCTCTTGAAAACAAATTTTGCTGTCCCATAATATTTGGGAACACTTTTTCATGTTGTCTTTAGTGTAAATCTCACATTTTAGTTAGAAAATATTAAGAAACACAAACAAACCCTAGGCTGCTTTGTAACATAGTAATGTGTTCCCTTGTCATATCCCCACAACTGAAGGGAAATGGCTGAAAGGCAGGAATTGTATCCTTCTTTGTATTGACAGAACACCTAGTCCAGACATTTACATTTAGTAAAGACTCAACACATTTTTGCTACGTGAAAGTATCAACACACTTTTGGCTTCTCAAAATTAAACTTTAAGCTTTTACCTGAAATTCAGGGTGGTACTTCCAGCTGTCTATTGATCATCTTCATTCAGAAGGTCTGCCATCTCCCAAAATCATCTCCCCAAATTCAACACATTGAAGTGAAATTTGTTACTCCCACCAAGCCAAACAAGACTGGCTCCATTCCCTAACATTCAACACATTCCAGTTGTATCACTTTAATTATAGAAACCCTGAAATTATTTTTGAACTTCTCTTTGCTGAAATAATAGAGCTTCTATATCCAATCTGTCAAAAAATCAGTAATTGTTGTCTAATCTGCTGTTTCGGGGCCTCATGGCTAACTTCCTAGACAACATTTCCATGATCTGTAAATATTAATCTCTCTAAATTCAATTTTGTGTCCCTCCCTTGCTTAAGAACCTATATGCCCCCTATTCACTATTACATTCAGAACAGACTCTTCTACCTGTTTCTCGGTGTTCTCATAGTCTGCCTCCAACAGTGTTTTCATCTTTTTTATCCACAATTTCCTACTGTTCAAGTAAGGTCTATTTGCACTCAGATCACTTTTCCCTGCCATCTCACATAAACACACCCATCATGCTGTGTTTCTGAAATGCCTTTTTCTCTTTTTCTCACTAAATCAAATCTTATTTGAATCATCCTTGGAGGCCCAATTAAAGTCTTATCTCTTCTCTAACCTTTCTAAATCCTACACTGTTCCTTATTTTTCTGCACTTGCTTTGTAGTTATGGCTGCTAAAAGAAAACTTAAGACAAATTCAATTTAAAGGGTTTTTTTTTTTTTGAACAAAGAATAATTCATGAATCAGGCAGCCCTCAGAATCAGAAGAGGTTCAAAAAGTCCCACTTTGCAGCATGAGCAGTAGGCTTTTATAGGCTAAATGCAGAAGCAAAATAAAGAAATTATTTGATTGACTACAGCTAGGCATTTGCCTTATTTGGATATAATCTGGTGGAATGTCCTCAGTTAGAGACTAGTTAGCAGTTTCTCATTGTTTAAAATTAAATTTTATTTTACTGTTTATATTGCGGTTCCATTTGCTTACATAGGAACCCAAGGCACTGGAGTGGTTTCATCCTAATGGCCTCCCAATTAAATGCTTTTAACAATTCCCCATTTTAGTCAGCCTCTCATCTATGAGAGATTGACCAAAACTTGGTCATAAGCAACCAGTCTCTGTTACCATCATAGCTAGTTTGTCTTCGAGTGTTATGTCTTTGAGTATTATGTTTTTGAGTGTTGAATTATGAGTGTGAAACTCATAATTCACAATGTCAACCTCATTAAAGAAATACTCTTTGTGTTGTTCATTTTGTTTTTGTCATTCTAGTCACAGTGAGACCATCTGGCATACTGTTGATGGCTATGAACATGAGTTTAAGACCCTTAAGAGAAGACAGAGCATGAGGGAGATCACAGTGGTGACTCAAGAGGACATTACAAGAAGACTGGAATATGCTCCTTGGCCAAGGCCCCCATGAACCAAATGAACTGAAATAAGCAAAGAAAGATAATGGTTAATGGCTAAAACAAACTGTAAGCTCAGTCTAAGTCCAGAAGGCAGTTAGTTGATAAGACTTCTAGATTTGAACTAAAAGCATATTTTCTGTTTTGCAGTCTGAATGTCTCTGGCTATGGCATCAAGCATGTCAGTGAACCCTCTGAGTGGCCCACAAATAAGAGGTTATGAATGTTGTCTTATGAAATTTACGTCTATCACTAGTTTGTAGGACTTCAGGAACAGAGTAGTTTATGGATAACAAGTCTTAAAGATAATAAGCAGGACTAGAATTTGATAATGGGTACACTATAGTTTTTCACTGAAACATAAATTTTCTCTCATACAGCTGCCTCCCATTTCTACCAAAGATAATCATAATAAAGCCAATTTGTTTGCAAAATAGGACCAGTCTCATTAAGCTTGGCCTGGTTATTTACAAAATTACAGTGAAAATAGTGATTGACTCTACAGAATCTTTTTAGATATACTTTGATAGAACTTTTAATCAGGAATCCCAGACTGAACTTTTTAAGGCCTTTCAAATCTAAGAAGCCAAGCCAAGAACTTACTATCAGATTTTGCATGTAATTCCTATAAATTTGGGTGAATTTCTCTCTTCTTGAGGTCGTCAAAATATTTTTAATCTTCTTGGGCCTTCCTTATTCAATCTGTCAGGCTGGGAAACCCTTAAAGCCAGGTACTAGGCCTATTTTTTCCAAGGGGGTTTATTGGCTCCATAAAGTCCACTTTGGTTCCTTAAAGTGGTCTGGTCATATCTGAACATATGATAATCATAATCCTGTCTAAACATTGGTAATCTAGCCAATGGTTCCAATTGTGTCCCATTACAAAAACTGCTGATTGTTCCAAATCCAAGTTGGGACAGTCATAGTAAAAAAGCTTAACTCCTAGAATTGACTGGAACAGGGCGGGGACCTCACTCAAATTTGACCAGTTAGAGTCCTTCTTGAATGCTTTGAATCTCACCTCAGAGAGCAAGTTCCAGTTAATTCTGATGACAGTATTATATGATGTAAGGCCATGAGTGAAGAGCTAGCAACAGCCATGTTCCCCAGTGATGGCGAATGTAGGCTGACTGAAAGCAACTATTTTCATGGGTGTGTCCCATGATCAACTGCAGTACCTGGGACATAGTATTCAATAAATACTTATTGAGTGGATGGTGCCTGCTGTTCATGTCATGTCCGTTGTGTGCAGAACACTACAGCAGGCATTATGAAAAGAAACCGAATAAAAGAAAATGGGAACTAATATAGAGTAAAATATTCAATAATTAGGTAGTGGTTGTTTTCTCCATGTTCTGATGAAGAAACAGAGGCACAACTGGGTAGGTAACTTGCCTGTATTTATACAGATGTTAAATGGCAGAGTGTGAATCATGGACTTATACTCAGGTCTATCTGGCTCCAGAGTCTATGCTTTTTTCACTGCACCATGTCTTCTCAAAGCTTACACATTTATTGGGAAGATAAACCATACACCCTTTAATTAACTTGAGAACTGGTTATGCCCTCTGGATGTTCACTGATCAAACAGTTATCATTGAAGTTTAGGGTAAAGCTTGCATGAAAAGTTGTCATGTCCCAAGACCTACCACAATTGCAGACTGTTAATCAATCAGATTTGGGGTAGGTGATTGACTTAGGCAGTGCTAATTAATAAAGTCTGCTAAAAAGTATAACTATAAACAGAAATGTCTGACTATGATACAAAAAAAAAAAAAAAAAAAACCTAATGCAATATATCTCAGCATTTGTTCAGAGTTTGCTGTTTCTCTGATGACCAGAAAAAATGATCATGATCATTATAGTTGGGGTTTCTGGCAAATCTGTCACTACATTTCTCTCTGGAAAAAATTATGTTGTTTTCTTGTGTGTCATGTGGTCTAACTTTACTTCATTACCAACCTTTGCAGATAACATGTGTGTGTGTGTCTAATTCTCTCTCATTACAAATTCAGTTCAATTTATATTCAAATAATTTTCAGGTTTTCCGTCTTCTGCTGTGGCTTTAGCCATAAGGCATGAGAAAAAAAGGCTGAGTAGTGGCTTGCAAAGAATCAACCTCAGAAATCTCAGAGGAGAAACAATTGCTTGAATCCTAACACCAGAGGAAAAAAGTGGGGGATATGCCCAGGGTCTCTCTTTTCCAGGCTTCCTCAAGGGAAATGGGGTTTGGGGTTGGGAGAATAAAAGGGGTTAGTCTACTTCTTGGATTGTTGTTTATGTCAATCAGGTTTCCTTGATCACAAGCAACAGAACCATCTCTGACTATCACACATGAAAGAAATATGTTGGTAGGACTGAGGGAAGCTTTTGAAATAAGCAGAGAGGTAGAGAGGGAGCTTTAGGAAGAGACAGGAGCCAGGACAACCTCAAGAGTCCAGCACAGCAAAGATCGAACATCAGCTGTTTTTTGTTGTTGTTTTCCTGTCTTTGCAACACTGGCATCGAGATTCAGAATTCTGGGAAAAACTCCAATAGTTCTGTTTGAGTCACTTTCTCACTCTTGGCTAGGTGAGCAGGGCACTTTTATTTAAAAGATCATTGGTGTCATCAAAAGAAGAGAATAGATGCTGCCCAGTAGGAAAGTAATCAGTATCTTCTACATTCCCTCTCCAACCCATAGTGACCCAGCCGGGAGCTGCTGTTCCCAGGGGCATCTTGTAGAGTCCAGAGCCTGTGATGCTGATCCTGCAGTTAGGAGCTCCTGCTATGCCTTTTCCTTTGTATGTAGATCTGAGATGTCCTCAGGACCCTTTGAATCTCTCACAATCCCATGGCTGTTCTGATTCTATAAAATAACAGGAAGGATCTCTGAGTTTCCCTTTCTTCTGTAAGCAATGGAAGCTACTCATTCTGTCATTTGTAGGTAGCCAGTAATTTCGAGTTTTCTATTCTATTCACCTGCTGTAGGAAACCTTCATGTGATGGGATAGGTCTATGTAGCTGTATACCAAGCACAGATCCACTCAATCCAATAAAGGATACAGCTTTAAATTCGTATTCAAGATGTGTAGTAATTGTGCCCTAATGAACTGAAGATGAGGATTAAAAGCCTCTCTGCAGATATCACAGACACTCTACTAAACACAGTAGTGTTTTTCTTAGAGCTCAAATTCTTCAACCCTTCTGCAACATTTGACATTGTTGACAATTTTTCTCTTTGAAATTGTTTTCCTTCTTGGTCCTAATATATCTGTTTTCTCCTCCCTTTCTGATTGGGTCTTCCCGATCTTTTCTACTTATTCATGCATTTGGCGTGTTCTAAATAAAAGAGAATAATAATGTTTGATTATGGTTTTGAATATGGTTCTCAGTAGAAATAATGAGTATCCCAATAGGAGGCAGAAGACAGTTGTGGGACCCTGGGGTTAGCTAAGAAGTCTTTGCAAACAGATGTTTGTCTCTTATGGTTTACCATTGGGTACTAGGTCTTCTTTCGCCAGGAGAAGGATTAACAGAAAGTGTCTAATACCATGAAAACATCATAACAAGGCATAGAGGCAGGATAAGACTGAGGCTCTAAGCAAATTCCTGAAGCAGGAAATAGAATCAAGGCAGGAACTCAGGTATCTTGCCATGCCTGGAGGACACTGGGTTTTGGAAATGACATGATTCCTGGAATGGGTAAGAGTGACTTGCCATACAAATACAGAATAGCTTAAATGCCTTCTTCCTCAGAACCCTCAGATGAAAGAAAGGGGGTCAGAAGAAAGAAGAGGGAGTGATTTGGATAAAGATAATAGAATAATTTTATAAAATCTGAAGCCGACACAAAGATGCAAAGGACAGAGACAGATACATGATCCAAACTTGTATTCAGGCAATTTTGGTCAAAAATGTCCATTGTTTAATTATTGACATAGCGTGGCTTAGCAACAGCCCTCATGACAAAGATGTTGGGGATTTAATTAATGGTAAGCTCAACATAGATTACTATTATATTTTGACCTTCCAAAAATGTTAATTCAACCATCAACTGCATTAATGAAAGTAGAATACCTTAAAAAATAGGCCGGGTGTGGTGGCTCATGCTTGTAATCCCAGCACTTTGGGAGGCCAAGGCGATTGGATCACCTGAAGTCAGAAATTTGAGACCAGCTTGGCCAGCATGGTGAAACTCCATCTCTACTAAAAATAAAAAAAAATAAAAATAAAATAAGAAAAGGAATTAGCTGGGTGTGGTGGTGCATGCCTGTAATCCCAGCTACTAGAGAGACTGAGGCAGGAGAATTGCCTGAACCCAGGAGGAAGAGGTTGCAGTGAGCCAAGATCATGCCACTGCACTCCAACCTGGGTGACAGAGCAAGACTCCATCTCAGAAAAAACCCTAAAACAAAAATAAACAAAACAGAGATGACATCTCTGCTGTACTTTATACGGGTCAAATCCTAGTCAGTATTGCATTGAGTTCTGATTTTGGATGAACATAAGAAAAAAACTAAGACATGCAAGGGAAGTTAACTAGGAGAGTGAGGATTTCTTAAAACAACATTGCATAAAAAATTGAGGAAATTAGGGGCTTTTAATCAAAGAAAAGAGCAGTTGCAAGGGTAATAATAGCTGTCTTCAAATATTTGTGGAGTTTTCATACGGAAGAAGAATTAAATTTATTATATGTTGCTTTATCTATAGGTAAGAAATGTATGGAATTTTCAAAGAAGTAGAATGTACAGAATTTCCCATTCAGTATCAGAAACAATTTTCAAAGCATAAATATCCATGAGATGAGTTGGTCAGGAGGACAGGAATTTATATCACTAATGCTGTTCAACATAAATATTTGAGTATTGCTTTGGTATATCTGGAATATTTTCGTTGTAACAGAAAACCAAGTCAGGCTAGCTAGCTCAAGCACAGAATACAAATTATAAGCTTATTAATTGTAGCAAACGTTTCTCAAGCTCCTAACATAAACTATGCACTGTTCTAGATATTGGGGCAGTTAGCAAGACACGCACACAAAATTAAATATCTCTAGCCTCAGGCGAGATACATTCTAGTGGGAGAAACAGACAAAAGATACAAGGATGCAGTATACATTTTTCAGTCTGTAAAATGCCCAATGCTAAGCACTCAGATAGGAGGGCAGTTGGGGGCTGGAATCAGATCTGAACTCTATAGCCAAGCCTGGAATCCCAGTGGGCTATATTGTTAGCCTGGAGAAAGGTGACTGTTTTTTAATTTGTAGCAAAGCATGAAATGTGCTGATGGTGGTCCCAAGACAAAATAATAAAATACAGAGCATGGTAGATCATGACAGTGCTGTGAGGAAAGCTAAAGCATGGGTGAGGTTGGATTGACTCTGGAAGGGCTCACTGGAGAGATGGCCACTGAGTAAAGACCTGAAAGATATGAAGTCAGAGAGCTAAGAGGCAGAAGAGAGTCCATGGCATGGGGCCCTGTGCACCATGGCAACGAGTTCAATTTTTACTCTTGAATTAAATGGGAGACCATGGAAATATGGCATGATCTGAATTACATTCTGAGAGGATCATCTTGGCTGCCTGGCTGAGAACAGTGAGGAGAGGCAACAGCAGAGGCAGTCTGGGTAATAGGCTGCTGAAGTGACCCAGGGAGATGATTGTGTATGAGACTAGGAAACAGCAGCACAGACATTCTGGATATATTTTGAAAATAAAGCTAACAGGATATACCAATAGATTAAATGTATAACTCATTTAACTAGGAAGACCATGAGTGGAACAGGCATCAGGCATAGCTCAATCCAGGAGCTAAAACAAGTCAGGACCCTGTCTCTGTTCATTTTGCAGATGGCTACTATCCACAGCAAGTAGGATGCTCACAGAATACTTTACACTAGGCAGAGTGTGGTGGCTTATGCCTGTAACCAATGTACTTTGGGAAGCTGAGGCGGGAGGACTGCTTGAACCCAGGAGTTTGACACCAACCTGAGCAACGTAGTGGGACCTTGTCTCCACAAAAATAATAAAAAAAATTACCCAGGCATGGTAGTGGGTACCTGTAGTCCCAGATACTTGGGAGTCTGAGGTAGAAGGACCACTTGAGCCTGGGAGGTTGAGGCTGCAGTGAGCTATGATCACACCACTGCACTCTGGCCTGGGTGACAGAGACCCTATCTCAAAAAGAAAAAAAATAATAATCCTTTACACTCATATTCCACTTGGTTAAAGAGAACATCTTTTTCCATGGCTCTGTCAGGTAGTCTCATAGCTGTGTTTTGTCTTTATCGCTGGGTTAACAATAATGGCCACGTTTGATTTGGGTTATATGCCCACTCCCTGTAAGAGTGAGAGGGTGGGTGGGGTCAGGCAGTGTCAGCTCCAATCAAACTTAAGGAACATCAATCCTTCCTGACTAGTCCAGAGCCAAGCCAAAAGGCGAGAACAGACTATGGAAAGTCGTAAACAAGCTATGCCCAGCATGTAATGAAGATGTATCAGTCTATAATTCCCATTAAAGATTTTCTTTTCTTTTTATAAACAGAAGAGTTTCCCAAGGAGAATATTTTTGAGGGTCTGTGTATTAGTTTCCTATTGTTGTTGTAACATATTACCCCAAATTTAGTGACTTAACACAAATTTATTATCTTACAGTTCTGAAGGTCAGAAGTCTGACACTGTCTGATATGGTTTGGATTTGTGTTCCTGCTCAAATTTCATGTCAAATTAGAGGAGGGGCCTGGTGGGAGGTGATTGGATCATAGGGGTGGACTTCTCCCTTGCTGTTCTTGTGATAGTGAGTGAGTTCTCACAGGATCTGATGATTTTAAAGTGTAGGCACTTCCCCTTTCACTATCTCTCTTTCTTGCTCCACCATGTTAAGAGGTCCCTGCTTCCCTTTGACCTTCTGCCATGATTGTAAGTTCCCTGAGGCCTCCCAGTCATGTTTCCTGTTAAGCCTGTGGAACTGTGAATCAATTAAATCTCTTTTCTTTATAAATTACCCAGTCTCCAGCAATTCTTTATAGCAGTATGACAATGGACTAATACACTGTCTTACCAGGTTAAATCAAGGTATCAGTATCAGCAAGGTCTTCCTTCCAGAGGCACTAGGGGAAAATCTTCCTTTTTCTTTTCCAGCTTCTAGAAGCTGCTTGCATTACTCAGCTTATTGCCTCTTCTTCCATCTTCAAAGTCATCAGAGTAACATATTCAAATCTCTCTCTCTCTTTCTCTCTGACCTCCTGCCTCCTTCTTCAACCTTTTGAAGCCCGTTGTGGTTACATTGGACCCACTCAGATAATCCAGCATTATCCACTCATCTCAAATACTTAAACTAATCAAACCCAGAATCCCCTTTGCCATGTAAGGTAAAATATTTTCAGGTTCTGTGGATTAGCACTTGGACACTTTTGGGAGCCATTATCCTGCCTATCACAGCCTGCCATGCACATAGCACATTTTGAAGTCAGTTGCCACATCCACTATTCCTTTTTTAGACTTGTAAAAATATTCACAAAATAACATATTCCTGATAATGTAGCCACACTTACTCACCTAGCAGAGAGGCTCCTGGCCAAAGGTTGACCATCCAAAGGACTGCTTCTAGAGTTCTTCCCGATGGAAATATTTTACCTCAGAGGGCATGTTGTCAAACCAATCAGATCCTTTCATTTGGAGTGCTTGAATTGAAGACATTTAAAGAGTATGGCCTGTTAGGAGAGTGGTAAAGATGTACAAATACAGGAAGTGAAAGCAGTAAATAAAAGCTATGAATTTTATTTACTGATAAAGAGAAGAGACAGCCAGCTATGGGTAGTCCAAGAAAAAGACAAAGCAGGAGAGAAGGGACCAGAGACCCAAGAGCAGAATCAGGGATGTAGCGGACTTCCATACCTGGGGTTGGCCTCCTGCTGACCCCCAACCTGCAACAGTGGCTGTTGGACCATTAGATCTACCCCAAGGCATCTTGGGGTAGTTACAAATGAGGGTGCTAGTTCTCTATGTACACAGCACTTAGGGCTTTTTTCTTTCTTGTTTTCATCTATTCCCACAATAAGCTTCCATGAACTGAGGTAGCCTGACTGTATCTCTCTTCCCAATAATCTGGAAGAATGTGACAAAAGGATAGGCATGAAATCTGTCCAGTTAAGGCATTCAATGACACCTGTATCAGTCTGCAAACAATACAGATTATCTCCTTAAAATTTCACTACCACTTTCCCAATAAAGTTCCTCTCCATGTAACCTCTCTCTAGGACTTAAAATAATATTTATTTAATTATTTATAAATAATAAATAAATTATTTATTTATTTATGGTCCAATCACCTCCCACCAGGCCCCTCCTCTAATTTGACATGAAATTTGAGCAGGAACACAAATCCAAACCACATCAGACAGTGTCAGACTTCTGACCTTCAGAACTATAAGATAATAAATTTGTGTTAAGTCACTAAATTTGGGGTAATATGTTACAACAACAATAGAAAACTAATACACAGAGTGAGAGATGGAGTCTCACTCTGTCACCCAGACTGGAGTGCAGTGGCACGATCTCAGCTCAATGCAACTCCACCTCCCTGGTTCAAGCAATTCTCCTGCCTCAGCCTCTTAAGTAGCTGGGATTACAGGCACGCACCACCACGCCTGACTAATTTTTGTATTTTTAGTAGAGACAGGGTTTCACCATGCTGGTCAGGCTGGTCTCGAGCTCCTGACCTCAAGTGATCCACCAGACTCGGCCTCCCAAAATGCTGGGATACAGGCGTGAGCCACCGCAACCAGCCTAAAAGAAAATTCTTAAATGACCACATAGTAGCACCAAGACTGCTGACGCTACTTGGTTGTTTAGGGTGAAAATTTTGCCACCAGCCACACTAAGAACTGCATTAGAACAGAGGAGAAGACAATGAAATTTTAAAAGGTGAGGGTTTTTGCATATGAAGGAAAAAAAAAGAAAGGAACATTAAGGACTTGAGTAACATTCTTTGTGCATGTATGTGTGTCTTTATGTATAAACATTAAGCAAGATGAGTGGTCTGGAATGAGGCCAGCAGAATTTGTAACCCCACCTTCTTAAGCCAAAACAATACTGACAGGCATAAAATTGGTATTTATGAGGTTACAAATCTTTAAAGAGTATGTTGTATATACAAAGAAAAATGCCACCCACAAAGCTAATTCTTTTCCATGTCTGAATTCAGGCTGAAAAGCTCTAGGGTAAGAAAGTCAATGTTGCTGGTTTTCAAGTTGTAGTTAATATTTGGCCAGAGTTGGATAACCACCCTTTTAGGAAGTAGTTTTAATCTTTTTTAAAGTAGTAGACCTCTTTGAATATTTTATGTAACCCTCTCCTTTGAAAAGTAAGTGTACATGAAAAATTTTGCCTAAAATTTCAAGGAGCTTATCATTTCCTTGAACTACCATGGGCCCAAATTAGCAAAACAAAAGAAAAACTCTAAAAAATAGTAAAATATAAATGTGTATGCCTAGGTTTATTCAAAGGTAAGCACTATTTCCACAGATACTATTTCTCTAGCCTGTTTTTTCTTTTCCATTTCCTAAAGCTGCTCATGAAGTATTTATAGATCGTTTGCATAATTTGTGCATTTAGAGAGGATCCTCAAAAGGACAAGACTGGAGGTGCCCTGGTCAGCAAATGATTTTAAAGAATGCTTCTTAAGAGGGAGGGTGGAGGAATGCTGAATAGGAATCAAATTTGTTGTGCTTTCTGTATTTTCCTCTTGGCTATCCCAGCAGGAAGGCTGCCCAATCTAGTTCATCCTCTTTGCTTCATTTTCATAAAAACATTACAAGTTAAATACTTAAGATCATTTATTCCAATAATTCTCAAACTTTTGTGTATCAGAACCATTTGGAAGGCTTGCTTAAATGCAAATGTTTAAGGTCAATCCTCAGAATATCTGATTTCAGTCAGTCTGGAGCGAGGCCCAAGAATTTGCCTTTCTAACAAGCTGCCAGGTGATCCTGATGCTGCAAGTCCTAGGACTACGTTTGAAAGGTGCCGATTTCATGTTTTATAGATGAGGGACTGAGAACTGCTCAGAGTTCTGCTGCTTTTCCACATTTTCTATTCTACCCTCAAGATGGACAGATTCACTTAACCTTTGTTGCTACCTTCAAAACTATTATCATTGAATGAGATGAGGTTATCAAATGCACCAAGCTCATTTCCGTCTCAGGGACTTTGTACTTACAGCTGCTTTAGCCAAAAAATCCTCTGTTCTTATCATCTTACGACTTTCTTCTTTTCTGTGTTGAGATCACTCTCAGATTCTCCTGACTCTGCCTTTCCTGACCACCCTGTATAAAATAGATCCTATCACTCTCGATTTTCACACATCACATCCATTTTATTTTCAGTCTTTATGTCAACATGAGTCATGTGCTTATTGGTTAATTATCTATGGTTATCTATGGACATAGCTCTACGTGGACAGAGATTAGGCTTGGTTCCCGCTGTGACTCTAGTCCCTAGAACTGGACCTGGAACATGGTGAGTTCTCAGTAAATATTTTTTGAAAGAATTGATGAATGAAAGTACTTGCTTGCTTGCTTTTCTTTTCTTTTTTTTTTTTTTTTTTTTTGAGATGGAGTCTTGCTCTGTCGCCCAGGCTGGAGTGCAATGGTGCAATCTCAGCTCACTGCAACCTCTGCCTCCTGGGTTCAAGGAATTCTCCTGCCTGAGTAGCTGGGATTATAGGTGCTCACCACTGAGCCCGGCTAAGTTTTTTTTTTTTTTTTTTTTGTATTTTAGTAGAGATGGGGTTTCACCATGTTGGTCAGGCTGGTCTCAAACTCCTCGTAATCCACCTGCCTTGGCCTCCCAAAGTGTTGGGATTACAGGTGTGAGCCGCTGCGCCCAGCAAAAGTGCATTTTTATAGTGTATCTTATTCTGCTTTGCATCCACTTGGCCTTCCTTGAATGTATAACTTCTTATACAATTTTAGTAAAAATTTTCCAGCCTTCTTTTTCAGTAGTTACCATAACAATAAAATTAGGTAACAGTGTTTAAACACAAAGGAAGAGAAAAAGCATGTATTTTAATGCAATACAAACTTGGCTCATTAGTTGAAGTGATTGGGAGACTACAGTCATCAGAGAAGTCCACAAATGAGAGGAGTAATCTCTTTAGAGAACTAGAAGAAATTGGTATCTCACCAGTTGATTGCTTTCACTCATTATTGCAGTAAGCATATATTTATGGATGACTTGCTACATGTTAAGTGCCATTCTAAGCTAGGGATACAGAAAATAAAACAGAAAAAAATCACTGCCTTCAGAAAGCTTTCATAGTACTAGAAGAAAGGGGGAGAAAAATGCATGATATAAAATATATGGTATACTATTAGGAAATAAGGGCTTTGAGGAAAAGAACATGGAAGAAGGAATAAAGAGTGCACGTATGTGTGTATGTGTGCATGCGTGCATATGCATGGGTGTGTGTACAGTTTTAAGTAGGATAGCCAGGAAAGACCTCACTGAGAAGGTGACATTGAGAGAAGACTTAAGTGAGGGAAGGGAAGAGCCGTGTAGATATCTTGGAGAACAGTATTCTGGGAAAGGAGTAACATGTGCAAAGGCCCTGATGCAGAACTATACCAATGGTGTGGAGGGAGCATGGAGGAGGCCACAGTGGCTGGGGCTGACTGCAAAAGGGTGTAACCAGTAGAAGGTGAGGTTGGAGAGGATGGGGTCTGGACTGTGCCCTTTAGGCGCAGTAAGAATGTGGAGCCACTGGTGTGTTCTGGAGTTAGAACTTTACCAGGATCTGACCTATATTTTAACAGGCACACACTGCTGCTGTGAGAAGAGTACTTTTCTCATATCTGGGCTTTGGACTCCCCAGAAAGAAAATCTGAGTCTAGAAATGTTTTTAAAAACCCAATTGTTTCAGATTCTTAATGTCTGCCACAACACACCCTTTATTTAAAAATATTTACCGATCACTTACTATAAGCCAGGTATTGTGGGAAACTGTTTTTTATGTAGCAGGAGAAAGAAGCAAAACCACCATTAATTGAGGGCCTTTGGTGTGTCTGCCAGGCAGGGCACCAGGTACGTGACCACTGTCATCACAGAATCTTTGCCCTCCTAGAGCTTTGGGTTAGGAGGGGATATAATGTGTGCAGAAAACAATGGAGACTGTGAAAAGGACTCTGGAGCTTACAGATGAAGTGCTAATGGTTTTGTGAATCGGAACATGTCACATCTGAGGGGATGCTCTGTTTGCTCTTAAAGCAAGAGCAGAAGCAAAGACGCAGTGAATCCCAGGGACCAGCAGAAAGCGAATGGTGGTGGGGAGAGCAGAGGAGGCAAATATTGCGGGCACAGGGGAGCTATGAGAAGGGAGAGGAGGGGAAGACAGGAGGCCATGGAAGTTGGCTTGATCTAGATCCTAAAGAAGTCCTACAACCTTAGAAATGGGTACAGGAGCCACTGAAGACATATAAAGAAGGGGACCCCATGGCAAAGCCATAGGTACCTGCAGGCGTGGGAGTCAGATGCTTCTATATAAGAGAATAGCAGAAGAAGGATGGAGACGCTGCGTATAGAGAACTCTAGTCTGAAATGACTTCATGTTGATAGAAAGCATTTCTTGCTAACTTTTAAGCATAAGGTAACTTTCAAGCTTCACCTGAATATTGCAACTTTTGCCTAGGAAAGGAGAGCCAAATGGGAATTTTTACATTGCCATTAAGACTCTGATTAGGGGAAAAGTCCTTGGGGCAGACAACTATGTCAGCATAGTTTTTTAATTTATATTTTAAATAGTGCAAGTATTCCCAGAGGCCTGGTGACAGACAGAAATTCTATAAATATATTAAACTCAAACAATCTGCACACAACTGCCAGCCTGAAGACTCCCACCCTCTTCCAGATTTAACCAATTTTTAAAGGCAGTTACTTTTGGAAATTTTAAACATGCAGCTAATCAGTCTAAGGAAAAACAGAGTTTACTCCAATAATATTGCCAAGGAGCATTTCCCCCTACCCTTCTTTCTTCAGCATTAGAGTCTGGGGCCTTGTTTACATCAAAACTCTTTGGAGGAAAACACAGCTCAGGTAAGGTGTAGACCAATAGGGCAGTGCAGTGGAATATAGATAGAGGTGGTGTGAGGTCTGCAGCCAGGGAGACCCAGGTACAAAGCCAAATCCCAATACCATCCCTTCCCAGTAACATGGCCTTTGCCAAGTTACTTAGCTTCTGCTGTGAGAGGCATAGAGTCATGCTTAAGGTCATGGCCTCCGTACCCAGATAAAGGGTTAAAACTCTTCCTTTGCTATTTCCTTGCTGTGTGGTCTTAAGAAACTTATATAACCTCTATGTGCTTCAGTTTCCTTAACTGTAAAGTAGTAATAGTATCTACTTCATAGGGTTGTTTGGAGATTAAATGACTCGAGTTCTGTAAAGTGTTTAAAATACTGCCTGGCAAGTCGAAAACTGTTTGCTCTTTTATTATCACTAAATAAAAAGGATATAATAACTCACAGGGCACTTCTACTAATTAAATGAGATCTTGAGAAAGATAGTATATCACTGTTTAGATGTTTATGTGGCTGGAATCCATAGTAATAAAATCAAATGTGACTTGCAAAGGATTTTATTTTTAAGACTCATATGAGTAAAGGTTATTAGTGACTACAGGGAAGATAATGAACAAATTATGTTGTGTGAAAAAAGAAGTGGCTTCAGGTGGAAAACACTGGATACTCTTTTCGACTTTGCTACTTGCTCTGGCTGTGAGAATGTGAGGAAGTCCTCTCTGAGTCTCCATCTTAAAATAGAAATTATGCTATACACCTAAGCACAAGATTTCTGCAATGATCTAATGTAATAATATATGTGAAAATTGGAGAGTGTTAATTTAAAGGCATCATTTTCATTAGTATTATTAAAGATAATATTGTACCATTATTAAACTCCTGGGGCCTGATGTAGGTACTCTCAGATACATCTGAGCTTTTGGAATAACTGACACTTGGCAAACATTTATATAGAGAGCAATTTTCTAAATGAGAGATACTTTCTCTTTTCCCTGGCTACTGGCCATGTCATGTCTACAGAGAACTCTATTAAGAATGCACAGCTAATGTGAATGGTGCCTAAGAAAATAAATGCATTGTGGGGAGGAAAGTACTGCCACATCCAAGGCCAAAATGAAATGGAGCAAAAAGTCAGAATAGCTGTCTTATACACTAATAAACTCATAAGGTTGATTTGCACATCTTGTCTTTTAAGCTCCTGGCAACATTGTGAGTTACCCTTAGCAGTTACCACTAGGCCTGGGATTTAGAGGTACAGAGTTGAGACGTAAAGGTATTGAGCTCAGTATAGCGGAATCTTTTCTACTGACGGCCCCAGAGAGATTCTCTTCATTATCAGCAAGTGCATGAAGGTATGGAAGGAGCACACTACAGTTCAGAACTAGAATTTCAAATGACATATCTCAATTAGAGAAAATGCAGAGACAAAATTAGCGTCCTCTCAGCAAGTTTCCCTGAAATCTGGGAAATTAGAGGGAGAAGAGGTAAAAGAGTCCACAAATGTAAGATGGATAGATCCTGGGGTCCTACAGACAAGCAGCTGTGTAAGAGAGCACCACTGAGTTCAAGAACAAAAAAAAATCACAGAGCAGAGATTATAGGGCTGACCATTTCCCTGGTCATGAATAGGCTCATTTCACAACACTCTGCAAATTCTATACTTCACAAATAAGGAGAGAGGTTGGAAACATGATTATAGGGTTTGAGAATTAAATTTGTGACAGAAAGATTAAAAAGAGTACTGGGATTCAGTCTAAAGTAGAGAGCAATGGAAAATAATGGGAAATTAATATTCTTTGAATAAAGAGCTTTCATTCTAAGAATATGCCTGGAGGTTTTCTTTGGGAAAATCCTGAAAGGAAATGGTTTAAAGTTGCTTTGGTTTTTAAAATGAAGTTCAAGTAGGTATATAATAAGGAAGAATGTAAATGTGACATAGAAAACAACAAACGGTCATCAGCTTCCTAAAATGTAATGAGTCTCTGACTCCTCTCTTCTAGGTCCTTACCATCTGTCCAGAGAGATGGTGAGTACTGTGTGGACAGTGTTGGGTGAGGGAATGAATGAACTGCTATGGAAAGAAAAAGGGAACACACCTTACCTAGGAAGCTGCCTCAGTCAAATTTTGAAGGTTGTGCAAGGCAAGGCAGGGCATTTAAGGAAAAAGAAATGGCACAAAAGCTTGAGATGACATGGTGTGCTTGTAAAATTAAAATATAGCTCAGAAGTACAGGCATACAGAATACATGACAGGACAAAAAATTAAAGAGGTCTCATTTACTGAGTTTTGATTTGTATGACATGCAGTTTTCTTTTGTACATCATTTTGTTCAATCCTATAATAACTCTTGCAGGGTGGTTTTGTTAATCAAGGTTTTTAATGCAGGGTTAATATATAGACCCTCAATTCTCATTGGTTTAGCACAATAGAGGTATATTTTTCATCTCACAAGGTCCAATGTGGGTCACACAGCCTATGACACCCAGAACATGTGGACTCCAAGCACTTCTGCTCACAGTCTATGGGGTAGAACATCACATATTCCCAACTTCACTGCAAGAGAGGAAGGGAGATGAAGAGAAGCACATGTGTATTTGGTGAGCACTAATGATCTTTGCTCTAGGTAGGAACTTGTATTAGTTATTTATTGGTGCATAACAGTATTACCACAACTTTAATGGCTTAAAAACCCACATGTTTATTATCTCACTTTCAGTGGGTCAGGATTCCAGGCAAATTTTATCTGGATTCAATGTTTTCAAGTCTCAGAGGGCTGCAATCAATGTGTTGGCTGGGACTGCAGTCTCATGTGAGGTTTGATTGGGGCAGGATCTGTTTCCAAGTTTATGTGGTTATTGCCAGCATTCAGTTCCTCAGGTTATTAGACTAAGGGCCTCAGTTTCTTGCTGGCTGTCCACTAGAGGTCCCCATTAGTTTCTTAGGTCATGGTGGGCCTTCCCAACATGGCAGCTTCACTTTTCAAAGGGAGCAAAGGATAGTTGCAATAACATTGCAACGAATGTTGCAATATTATATAACAATGGAAGTAATAAATCATCTTTGCTATATTCTATTAGTTAGAAACAAGTTACACATCTTGCTGACACTCAAGAGGAGTATATTACACAAGGTTGGGAGTTTCAGGAGATGAAAAACAATTGGGAGCAGTCTTAGATTCCACTCATCATCATAGTACTATTATTATATCCTTATTTATCAGAAAAGGATATCAAGGTGCAGGAAGATGAAATGATTTGTCTAAGGCCTCACAATAAGTAAGAAGTAGAGCTGGAATTCGAATTCATTATTGTAAAACCCATATGTTAAACCATTACACTGTACTACCAGACTATGAAGAGTTTTCTGTTGTGATAAGAAGGTTGGATTTTATATTCCATAGATGATGGAAAATAACATAATCAGATTTTCACTTTAAATAGATCAATTGACTCTCAAGATTGGGTTTGAAAAGATAATACTAAAGGTAAGAGGCAATTTAGGAGATTCTCACGAGAGTTCAGATGAGAAATGATGAGATCTTCTAGTGGAACATTAATATAAGGGATGGAGTGGAGGAGACATTGTTGCAAAAATATTGAGGATGTGGGTAAAATTTGCAGGACTTGTTGATTCAGTGTCGGTGGTGAGGAAGAGAGTCTCTTCAAGGGTGAATCCTCAGATACTGACAAGTTCAGTCATGATTTTCCCTCTCTTCTTTTTCTTGTACCACACTCCTCCTCATCCATTACATTCCAATTATCTTGCCTTCTTCCTATTTTTAGGACCCATTAAGCTTATTCTACTTCATGGCTTTTGTACTTGCTGGTCTCACTACCTAGAATACTCATTCCCTAAATCTCATGTCTAGCTGCTCCTTCTCTCTTAGGCTTCACTGTTCTCTCCACCACATCACTGTTTTATTTTCTGCATAGCATGTATCATTAGCTAAAGCTATCTTGGTATTTTATTATTGGATTTTTTTTTTCTTTGCTAGTAACATAAACCCTTTGAACACAGAGGACACATTTGTGTTGTTCATCTTTGTAAGCCCCAGGACCAAGAACAATGCCTGACATGTAGTAAGGACTCAGTGCACTAGAGTGAATAAATAATTGCTTGACCAGGAGCAAATGGAGAGGAAACGTACTGAGGCATCTTAGAGGTCAAACAGCAGGCAAAGTGGGATGAGGTGTAAAAGATCTGAGAGAATAAAATGTTGTAGAGTAAGGGGGACTCTTAGAATGTAAAGTTTTAAAGAAAAATATCTGGAAAACAGTAATATTGTTGGATAGATAAGTTGTGACCACAGGAATTGATGGCAGATACAGAATAGAGGTGAATGTCACTAGAATGGGAGAGACCAAGGGACTGTGGGGCCAGGCTACTGGCTCAGAGCTCTTCATAAAAGGCAATATGTTATGGCAGAAGAGGGCACCTAACAGCACTATTAGCATGGTGTGATCTTTGCTGACTGGAAGGACCTGATTGATGGGAAAAAGAACAAAGCTGATTGGGTGGGATTGCAATTGCTCTAAATGGGAGTTGATTTTTGATGATGGTAGAAATCCTAAATAGTCTTAACAATATGAGGTAGGCTCTGGTGCCATCCCTATTTACAGGTGTGGAAAGTGAAGAGTAGATGAAGGAGTAAAGGAATTTGCCCCAAGTCATAAGTGGTAGGGGCCTGAATTCAGGCCAGATGATCTGAGTCCAGGGTCTACATTTTAAATCATTATACAACTTGGCCTTAGGAGCTGATCTCAGTTCAGAACTCATGACCCTTGACCCATGTCCCAGATTTACTTCAGAAAGTAAAAAAAAAAAAAAAAAAAAAAAAAAAAAAATTGTATAGTTTAGATAGCAACAAGGCTAATCCACTCTTTTATAGTTCATTCATTTATCCCCAAATATCATTAATATCATTAAGCTCCTACTCTGTATCAGGTTCTGTGCTTATCATTTTATAGTTAGTTAATATCCTTTTAAATAGTCTCAATCACCATATTGGGCATTATTAAGGAGTATTATTTATTTAAAAATTATACACTTATATACATATATATGATTCATGTTAAAATTATTTTACTAGCTCCTGCAGTGCTTGGTATAAAGTGACTCCTCCATAGAGTCTAGTGAATTTACTTGACTTTAACATTTTTACAACAAGAGTGGTTGAATTGAAGGATGGTACCAGCACAGGTACTCAGTCTTTGGCCTTTGTTCACTTAGCACTTTCTTCTGTAATTCTAAAAATTTTCTACCTGAGCACCACCTACGAAGGAGCTGTAAAATTCATTTAAATAGAGCAAAAAGTGATAGTTCAGCAGCTTCTGGTCCAAAACATTTACATTTCTCCACCCATCAAATTACAGAGGGAGAGATGCCAAACTTTTATAGATTTTTAGTTCCATTAAATTAGTTTATTTTCTCTCTGCTTGCCAACCACAAAGTAAATTCTCTATCCCAATGAAAGCTTTATTGTTACAGGTATCATCCAGTCCCTAAAGACATCCTGAAATCATTATGATCTCAGCAATTCCTGTTCTCTGCATACTCTTTTCAGACTGATCTTGTGAACACACTTCGCTATTATTATTCCCTTGAGCATCTGTAACACTTTCTGGGATATGTATGAGACCACGCAGATCACTGAGGCACAAAGCTTCCAAAGTCAAGGATGATGTAGTTCAGTTCTAGCATATCAACAACAGAGCCTGGTTCCCAGTAGGAATTTAATGCATCCTCCTGACTTGCCTTTTCTTTATCTTATCCTTCTCTGTGAGATAGGATAGAAATGCAAATAGAGGTGAGTGTTCCCAGGTTTTCTCTCCATCAAATAAATTCAATTCTCTTTCTGCTTTGGCTCATTTCTTTCCCCTCCCTCTCCTCTTGAGAATTCACTGACTGGTCCTATAAGTTGTTGTGAGGCAGCATTAGGAGAATAGGTTGAAGGCTAAATGTCCCATCCCTATGAAACACTCGTGAAAGGTAACGTGGAATTTTCTTTCCCAGACACTCTTGTGTAGTGGCAGCTGGCACTTGGAGAATATGCAGGGATGTGATGACAATGACACGCTTGGGGTGGAGGCTGGGAAAGGGAAGAAAAACAGATGGCTGGAAAGTCGAGAAAATGGAGGAAAGGAGGTGAGTGACAGGCCCTGGGAGATGCAGGGTGTTAAATAATATGAGAGGAAGAGAATTTTAGCAAGAGTTGCTTCTGAATTTTGTCTTCTTCAAGAAATATGAATTCAAGTTTGAATTCCTATCAGACTCTCCTTTGAATGTGATCCATTCTGAAGGACCTATGTGGCCCATAGTTATAAAGAGTGATGCACACAACAGGCATTTATGAAACCTGCCTGGTGATCCCAAATATTATTATGCAGCACGGAAGACAAAAGTAAATAAATCACAGCAACGGAGACACGCATAGTTTAGCTAAGGGATAAAGTGACAATATTTGTACATCAGTTTATAGCGGAAAAAAGTGTTCATTATTTTAAATTATTTTGGTGTAGGGCTATGTAGGACTGGTTTTTATATATTATCTCCATTTTATTTTATTTATTTTTTCAAGAAAGCATGCTTACATTTGCCTTATTTTATTTTATTGAGACAGTCTCACTCTGTCACCCAGGTTGAAGTGTAGTAGCAGGATATCGGCTCACTGCAACCTCTGCCTCCTGAGTTAAAGCATTTCTCCTGTCCCAGCCTCCCAAGTAGTTGGGATTATAGGCATGAGCTACCATGCCCAGCTAATTTTTGTATTTTTAGTAGAGACAGAGTTTCACCGTGTTGGCCAGGCTGGTCTTGAATTTCTGGCCTCAATTGATCCACCCTCTTTAGCATCTCAAAGTGCTAGGATTATAGGTGCAAGGCACTGCACCCAGCCTATCTGTATTTTATTATTATTATTATTGTAGGTTCGGGGGTTCATATGCACGAGTGTTACATGGATATATTCTGCAATGGTTAGGATTGGATTTCTAGTGTACTCACCACTCAAATACTTAGTGTTGTACCCAATAGATAATTTTTCAACTCTCATCCTCTTCCCACCTTCCCCCTTTTGGAGCCCTTAATGTCAATTTTTTCCCTCTGTATGTTCATGTGTACCCATTGTTTAGCTCCCACTTATAAGCGAGAACATGTGGTATTTGATTTTCTTTCTCTGAGTTATTTTACTTAGGATAATGGCCTCCAGCTCCATCCATGTTGCTGTAAAATACATGATTTTGTCCTTTTTAAAGGCTGAATAGTATTCCATGTTATATACATACCACATTTTCTCTATCCAATCATCTATCGATGGACACTTAAATTGGTTCCCTGACTTTGCTATTGCGAATAGTACTGCAATAAACATATGGGAGCAGGAGTCTTTTGGTATAATAATTTTCTTTCCCTTGGGTTATCTCTATTTTAGAGATAAGGGATCTGATCGTCAGAGAAGGCTTGACTGTGACTGTTATCTAGTAAGTAGCAGAGTTAGAACTACAGCCCATCTGGGGAGCACCAAAGCTTGTCCTCTTTCTGCTTTCTCATACTATCTCTGAACTTAGAGGGAAAAAAATGGAGCACTAGACAGAAACCCTCATGCAGAGGTCCAAATTATGATGTATAAGTTGATTTTTTAAGATTACAAGAGGCAGAGGTACCCAGGTTACCTTTGTGATAAGGGTTTGTGATTCAGGGCCATGTCAATCGGCATGAGTTGTCATCTCCTTCGTGGCTGTACAATCACTCTTGGTCCCACCTACCTCATACTTGGCTGGAGAGAAGGCCTCAAGGAGAAGAACAACATCTCTACACGCTTTGGAATACACCTTTCATCCCTGCATACTGTAGGAACTCCTTCTTTATACGAAATATAATCTGATTGAGACAGTCTTTTACCATTCCATATGAAAGCCCTTGATGCCAAGATTTCAGCCAAAGTCCAATGGAGGTTTTTGGTCTCTTTCATCCCCAATCTTACCCATGAGTGATGCTGGCTTAGGCAACAGTCTGGGTCAAACAGTGGTGACCAGGGTAGCAGAGTTGGTTTTAGTCTCTGAATATGGCTCAAGACGTAACTCAGTGCACAGAGAACCTCTAGAGCTGTTTTCCTTCAGAAGACAGCTTGGAGTATGTCATGCAGATGGCTTCACGAACATTTTGCTAGGGGCTGGACCAATGGGGTACAATGAAAGAAAGACTGACTCAAAGACTGATGACACCCAGGAGCCCTGCCATAGTGCTGTACTTTAAGAAATAATGAATGCATTATCCTTAGTGTTTACCTAGTCACAATAGAATCTCACTACTTCATGTTCTCTTAAATTTTTGTCTTCCAAGCAGCACTTATTTGAGTCATTATTCCCATTCCTCTGTCCCTCTGCTTTGCAACTCACAATGTATTGACGCAGATTCAATTTAATAATGGAAGAGCAATATTTATGCCATCTAATTTTAGATGACTGTGGATGCAACGGAAAAGCAGCAGACATATAAATACACCACTTACCATTAAAAAGTGGCAAATGTCCCTGAAAGAAAAATATTTAGAAACTGCCACTACTTGCTTCACCGGTGTGTTGTTTTATTTCCTATATTTTAAGTTTATATGAAAAAACACAAGCAATCTTGTATGTACCTCAAAGTTTGATTGCTTTCAAAATAAAAATATGCTTTTAAAAAGTAACGCAGCACAAACAAATGAACAGTCACTATTACATTCAGAGTAATTTAATACAATTCAATTCAATTAAATACCACTGCTGTAAAGGAGGATTAAAGTCTCGACAGCTGCACTTGAAGTATAGCAATTAATGTAGTTGGAATTCAGGAATCTAAAAACTATACCATTACATTTCACTAAATCAAAGGATCTAAAAAACAGTTGTTGAATCATTATTGGATTAACAGAGGATTGTTGATGTTACATCATTTAAATCATAGGTCTTAATCCCTATAATAAAATCAAGCATTACAGTGTTTGCAAAGCAGAAAAAAAAATCCCAGGAGTGGGAAGATCCATTTCAGCAACACTTCCCTGCTGTTGAGTTGGCACCAACTCACAGCAGTCAGTGGAATGTGTTGATAATGTGTTTGACCAGGGATGTCAGGGTTATTGGGGCTGGACTTATGGGCACAAAGTGATGGACGACCCCTCAACTGTGATTTGAGGGATTCTGGAAAGAGTATCTTGATCAAAATAATACCATCTGCCCTCTGTCAGGATGTCTGAAATCCAGTCATTGGAGTTATAGTCCTTTGGGTCTTAAGGTTTTTATACACTTTCTGACATTTCTGTTGCCAAAGAGACCTGTTGATTCTTTCAAGACCCAAGACTTGCAATTCTGGCCGTTGTCACTACATAGATGGTCATTCAGCTAAGCATAGTACTGCAGCGATTTCAGGATGGATAACCCAGAGATGTGATGAAGTTTAACAATCCAGACAGTTAAGCCTTTTCCGTAATCATATTATATTTTAAAAAAGACTGACTAGCTAAATTCAAGTGCTACCACATTTAGCACGATTTAAATGAATAACATGATACCTCTTTATGTTAAAATTTCTTATCAATTGCAATTTGACTTATACTTGGTTTCCAAATTTACAGTAACATTTTTCTTCAGATTGCACAGCTCTGAAGTTGTATTTCTGAACCAAATTTTATGTAATTGCTTTTCTTGGCAGAGGGAGATTTTTTTTCCTGGCTCCACTTAGGCTCAGAACTCATTCCCCTCTGGCACCTTCTACTTCTTTTCACAGGCTTAATGGTAAAGTTCCAGGATGTCCGCTCTTTCTCTGTTCCTTTGACTTCTCTTGCCATGATTAACTGGAGAAAACCACCAAGAATTTGTGATAATCATGTATCAGATTTGGCTCTCTAAAAGCTTTGCCTGTTCACCCTCAGTATTCAGCTTAGCCGTGTGCACCAATTCCCACTGCACCAGTCTGCTCCCAACCCCTTGAGAAAACAGTTGACTGAGATGAACACAAATCAGTCAAAACATCTGCCTCAAACCTCAGGCCAACTTCATTTTTCACACGTCTTTTGAAAGATTGAAAACAGAGTTTGAAATGAGTACAATGGCAGCATTTTTTTTTTTTTTTTTTTT